>NC_061070.1:566742-801742 GCF_021917145.1 Hypomesus transpacificus | reverse complement strand
TGCTTGCTCACACACACACAAACACACACACACACACACACACAAACACAGTGTGAGTCTCGCAGACTGAGTCATAACCAGGGAAGCTTTGGTGCTCCAGGGAGTGATACTCTAACAAGGGTGTGCATCTGAATGTGTGCGTGTGGGCCTGTATCTGTTTATGTGTGTGTGTGCCAGCATACGTGATTGTGCGAGTGTGTGTGCCTGCAAACGTGTTTGTATATGTATCTGCATGTGCGTCTCAGTATGTGTTTTTCTGTGTGTGTGTGTGAGTTCATGTGTCTTTGTGTGTTTTCCTGTGTGATACTGTTTGTTTTTCTGATGAGCACCGTTAACATCTAAGTAACAGCATCTGCTCGACACTAATAACACGGCACGGACGCTCCTACTCCACATGTCCCCTCGTGCTTTCAGAACAAAAGACTACCAGAACAACAGTAGAACAATTACATGAGCGTAGCGACCTCCTCGGAAAATGTATTGCTACCCTGTTCCTGTGAATGCTGCTATCTGGTGCCGGGCCTTGGGTGTGTGAATGCCTTTCTCATTATCTGTTTTCATTAACAGCATGTCAGCAATCTACCATAGAACCATGGCTTTGCTGTTTGGCTGATGATGATTCATTACAAAATATTATCTGTAATTATATGAATGAGCTGACTATCTTTGATAGAGAGAAAACTGCAGTGTCAGATAAACAGAAGTGAATTTCATGTGAATAAATATTGCAGTTATTATGGCTGAGATCATTCTTCTCACCAACAGTTTCTGTCTGTCTCTCATTGTATTTATCTTCTTCCTTCTATATGGATTACTGTCTTTCTCTCTACATTTTCAAATCAATTCAATAATGTTGTATTGGCGTGTAATATATTTTTGTCGCTTTCTTTTTTTTTTTCCGCAGGTACACCCTTTAACTTTTTCGAGGTTTATGTAGTTTAATTGTATCTTGTTAAATTACATGCTCTTTTGGTTCGTCCCTTGTTTATTGTATGCACCTTCCTGCCATTCATGGCGAATAAATCCATTTCTGATTCTGATTCTGATTTGGGACTTATTTAGTTTTCACAATGTATGCTTCATGTTACGTGCAATGTTTGGGCTTATCTTGTTGTTATGATCAGTGAACTATGCACTTTTGTAAAGCTCTCTTTTGGAAGTCGCTTTGGATAAAAGCGTCTGTTAAATGAATAAATGTAAATGTGAATGACTGAGTGAGCATTCATTCTCTCTCTCTCTCTCTCTCTCTCTCTCTCTCTCTCTCTCTCTCTCTCTCTCTCTCTCTCTCTCTCTCTCTCTCTCTCTCTCTCTCTCTCTCTCTCTCATCTCTCTCTCTCTCTCTCTCTCTCTCTCTCTCTCTCTCTCTCTCTCTCTCTCTCTCTCTCTCTCTCTGGCATTCTTTATCTCAGCCACCCCCAATCTCACTTCTTATAATCTGGTCTTCAGTATCTATCTGCATCGGCTCACCTGGTTAAATAAACGTTAAATAAAAATAAAGTATTCCTACATTGCAGACCCCATCTCCCTGTCACATGTGGAGCCAGTGTTATGGCCAGAGAGCTATGAGCCCCATCAAAGTTTATCATCCATAATATTACTGTAATAGTAATAATAATTGTCGTTCAACCATATAAAGTTAGTACAGTACACAGTAACGAGACAACTATCCTCCAGGACCATGATGCTACAGAAAGACAACGTAGGACAAACACAGACTAACTAAGACCTACACAAACCTACATTCCCATATAGACTGCAAACATTCCTATATAAAGTGCAAACATTGCTGTATAAAGTTCAAGTACATTTATACAGAAGACAAGACAATTTGAGGTAGCAAATATAAAGTAAAAAGTATGGAGTGCAATTTGTCTAACTCTGATGTTGGCGGAGTGTACGGGTCTGTATCAGACCAGTTCCTGAGTGTACAGGTCTTTGTGTATCAGACCAGTCCCTGAGTGTACAGGTCTGTGTGTATCAGACCAGTCCCTGAGTGTACAGGTCTGTGTGTATTAGACCAGTCCCTGAGTGTACAGGTCTTTGTGTTTCAGACCAGTCCCTGAGTGTACAGGTCTGTATCAGACCAGTCCCTGAGTGTACAGGTCTGTGTGTATCAGACCAGTCCCTGAGTGTACAGGTCTGTGTGTATTAGACCAGTCCCTGAGTGTACAGGTCTGTGTGTATCAGACCAGTCCCTGAGTGTACAGGTCTGTGTGTATTAGACCAGTCCCTGAGTGTACAGGTCTGTGTGTATCAGACCAGTCCCTGAGTGTACAGGTCTGTGTGTATCAGACCAGTCCCTGAGTGTACAGGTCTGTGTGTATTAGACCAGTCCCTGAGTGTACAGGTCTGTATCAGACCAGTCCCTGAGTGTACAGGTCTTTGTGTATCAGACCAGTCCCTGAGTGTACAGGTCTGTGTGTATCAGACCAGTCCCTGAGTGTATAGGTCTGTATCAGACCAGTCCCTGAGTGTTGAATTGTCTGATGGGGGAATAAACTGTTCCACAGTCTGGCCGTGAGGGCCAGAATGCTTCGGTACCTCTTGCCAGACGGCAGTAGGGTGAAGAGTCAGTGTGTGGGGTGTGTGGGGTCATTCAGTGTGTGGGGTTATTCAGTGTGTGGGGTCATTCAGTGTGTGGGGTCATTCAGTGTGTGGGGTCATTCAGTGTGAGGGGTGTGTGGGGTAATTCACAATGCTCGTTGCTTTGCATCGTGTGGTGTAGATGTCTATGATGGAGGGAAGATAACGCCTCAGAATACCTATGGAATGTGAACCAAACCATCCTCACAGAAAAGCACGGGTCTGTCTGTGTGTGTATGTGTGAGCGCGTTTTTCTCCCTTATCACCAACTGAAACGTGGTCAACATAACACTGATGCCTGGACCATAATTATAATCAGACCCTCAAACTCTTTCCTTCTCCTGGAGAGAATGCAAGGGGTTTGCTCATTTACAAACATGCAAGGCCACTCAAGTTCATATCAACCAACACAGATAGGTAAAAGAACGTAAATCAGCTGTTTCCTCGTCATTAAAGTCCCTGCCATGTTTCAGACATTTGTCTTGGTGTAGCGCGAGTCTAATGGCCTCTGTGTTTCAGAGCCGGCCAATGAGTTGAACCATACATCCTTCCCATCTGATTGTTATTTCTGATTGGAGTGCTGCATGTTGAATGTTCTAGCTGACAGGGTATGGAGAGGCCAATCAAATGACAACGTGGCATGTACTCCTGCGAGTGTTTTGTGTGGCTGGTGGTTGGACGTGTCAGAATGGTGTGGCACGGCTCTGAAACAGGCTGAGGCAGAAGCATGATTACTCTGAGTGGAATGACGTCGGGAGCCGACACAAATACATCTAGTTGAAGCTTTGAACTGGAGATGAGTGACTGGAAAACAGGGGTTGAAATACTGTGGTGCTGATTGGGGGATGCAGGAGGGACCGTTACACAGGAGGGACAGAGTGTGTGGACAGGAGAACCGGAGCCAACACCAGGGAAAACAAGGACAAACAGAAGACCAGGCCCAGATCAGGCCTGGGACCTGATAGACCTGCTGCGTCACACAGAACGACCCTGGCTCTGCGTCACACAGAACGACCCTGGCTCTGCGTCACACAGAACGACCCTGGCTCTGCGTCCATGGCGGGCGGAACACTGAATGTCTAGAAGGTGTGCCATGGCATTAGTAACCTTTGTGGAGACAATGACAGTAAATGTGATACACAAGCCCTATAATTTTGAAAGCAGGTTCCTGGTATGGAGGCTACTATAGGCTAAAGGCTATACATCTACTGTAACACTACTCCTATGTGCACAGTGGAAAACAACACAATATTATTCCACACAATGCTATCCAACACGACACTATCCAGCATGACACTATTCAACCATACGACACTACACAATTGGATTTCGAAACAACACTAAGCAGAAACAACACGTCACTGTTCAACACGACCTTAACATCAAACACAATGCTACACGTCCCACAGCACAAAGCAACAAAAAGCACACCAAAAAAAGAAAAGTGTTGCTTTAAGTCCTCTAAAGTTGAGCTTTTTTTATTGTTACGACTTCCATCTGCAAGCAGGTAACTGGCAGTGTGTATCTCCTTTGTCAGTGGTTGAACTTTGATCCCTGGAGAACAAGGTGGGGTGTGGCCTAGCGTATGTGAAACAGGTTTATCGCAGACTGAAGCCTGGGAGTTAGGACGTTTGCAGCTCGGGGCATTTGCATGTCGGAACAGGAGTCCACACCCAGCACGGGGCCAGCTCCTGGCCTGTCGAGGCAGCTCCTTCAGTCTTGCTGACTCGCAGAAGGAGGACACGATCCCACGCCTCCCTCATGCTTCAGCCGGACAACGACTCGTCTGAATAAGGTCAGGAGGGGGACTTCATCCCAGCATGAGGAGGACTTTACTCTAACTTCACTCTCAAAGTAAGTTGTGTACACTTCCAACAAACCTGGTCGAATTTCTGCAAACTGCTTTGAGACGATTCAATGAACAGACTAATGATAACCAATGGGACCTGTGAGTTTAGACGCATAATATCTCTTGTCCATAGGATTTCGTAGACTAATACAAATTAAATCAGATTTAAGATGTGTGGGATGTTGAAATTGCGTAAGCGCCATTCTGTGATGTGATATTATACTGTTAAAGTGTATGGACATATGCAAAAGGTTTATACTGAGGGATAAGTATACATGCAGATGTTCTTTAAAGTACACATATTAGGAGGAAGTGGTCTCTGTTGAACAGAAGTTTGCCTCTTTCTTCCCGGGAGCTCCTTGGATCACAGAGATAGTGAGAGACAGAAAATAGAATCAGGCATTGACTATCTCGGCAAATAAACTTTTAACGAGTGACGTCAGAGCCGGGTCTCTGTGTGAGGTTCCCTAGCTTCGGTTGGTTCATATTTTTTGGATCACACATGACACTGCAGTGTGCAGCGATGTATTATTTATAAGTTTGAAAAACTTTCACCGACCGGTTTGGGGAGAGGTTTTGAACATCACACAAGATCTGGGAAAGCGAATTCCCTCTGCTTCAGAATCAGAAGGGATTTTATTTGCCATGAATGTTTGCAAAAACAAGGAAATTACTTTAGCAGGAAGGTGCATACATTAAACATATATAGGAATCTTGAAACTTAAATATGTGGTCTAACTATACATAAGGGGCAAAGTCTAGCTAATATTAAGGGGATTTAGTATAAAATATAAAATATAAGTAGCCATAATTTAAAATCTAACCTTAAAATACAGATAGTGCAAAGAGAAGGATAAAATAGTGCAAAAACAGGACTGACCTTTTCTGGGTGCATTTTAGTTTTTAGTCAAGTCTAGCTATGACAGATTCCAGGGTTCAAATGCTGCTTTCCTTATGACTCCCAGTCTCATAGATCTCGTTCCTAAATCAATCCTTCTCTCCCAAAGTTCAATCATTGGGAGAAAGTCCCGTATATTTGTAAAAACACTGTGACTTACGTCATGCCAAAGTCCTCCCACGAAAGACAAGACAAAAGGAGAGTTTGCAGTTGTGTAGCGAACCTTCAGGACAGGTTTAGGTGATCCTGAGATGTTGTGTCAGGCCCTGGACACGGGCCAGGTTAGCAGCAGGCCTGCAGCTGTCTGTCTTTATGGCTCTGTGAATCCAGTGTGTTGACGACAAGGACCTAACACGTAACTGATCCGGCACCTCACCCGCAGCAGCACGGGTCAAATGAGTCTCACCAGACAAATGAGCTCTTTTTGGTCCTAAAGGGCCACCGTTCATTTGAGTGACAGCTCATTTGCGGTTATCAGTGAAGAGAGTGAGATTGCAGGCTAGCAGCTGTCATTTGAGCCCATGGGAAACAAGTGCCTCATTCGCTATGAATGTACATGCAAACGGGACTAATAGAGGATTAGTCTGAGTTAATCTTCTCTGGTATTGTCGTGAGTATATCCAGTTGTGTCGGTGCAAATCAAAGCCTGAGGTCTAAAAGGCCCGAGGACCTGGTTAGGCTGTGTGTGTCGTTGGGGTCCCCCCCCCCCCCCCACTCCAACCCCCAGATGCTTAGCACAGACGTTGTGTGTTTTGATAATGAGTTGTGTTAGTATTAGCAACGCGTCCACGCTGAGCTGTCTCAGTGTCTTTGATGCCTCTCTTGACTCACATTTCTGGGTCGTTGGCGCCACCGACATTAGCTGGCCAGCTCATGTGTCCGTGTAAAGAGAAGTGTTTGAGCAACAGGATGTTATTTTCACAGTGCTTCTGTGTGGACAGAAAAGTGTGGAACATTCTGTACACAGGTTACACATTTCTTACAGCGCTGCCTCCTCACAGCAAGATTCCCATTTGGATTAGGGTTAGGGTTGCTGCATATAGACAATATAGGACAAACACAGACTAACTAAGACCTACACATACCTACATTCCTATATTAAGTGCAAACATTCCCATATGAAGTGAATACATTCCTATATAAAGTGAATACATTCCTATATACAATGCAAGTACATTACTACAGAAGACAGGATAATGTAGTGCAAAAAGAGGACACTTTCTCAAATTGCCAATGAATTCCTAACACACTATAAAACAGTGTTCCTATGGATAAGGAAGTTATTGAGGTCGCAGCAGTGGACACCTGGCATGTGAATGTTTTTGCACATGTGAGTGTAATCCACTTATGGTGAGATTAAGGAAATTCATTCTTCATTCTTCTTCAACTTGTATCTATGTACTTTTACTGGGAGATGCCATGCTGGTGTGAGTGTCTCCAGTGATAAAGAAGATCCTAAAAACAGCTGGTGATGGCCCTCTTTACAAACAGCCATTTAACAGATGGTTAAGAGACCCGCTCACATTACATTTAGTCATTTAGCAGACGCTCTTATCCAGAGCGACTTACAGTAAGTACAGGGACATTCCCCCGAGGCAAGTAGGGTGAAGTGCCTTGCCCAAGGACACAACGTCATGTGGCACAGCCGGGAATCGAACTGGCGACCTTCTGATTACTAGCCCGACTCCCTCACCGTTTAGCCACCTGTCTCCCTATTAGCTGGATCCTGAGATGGAGAGACACACTCAAGGGGAATATCCAGCATCTAACAAGTGGCCGTAGGAGAGGTTTCCGAGCAGCACAGTACGTCTCAGTCGTCAATTCAGAGAAGGCAGGGAGAACCCCTGGACAGGGTGTACTGCAGAGAAACATACATCAGCTTGCACATGTACCTTTCCTCTTGACAGTCACATCACAGGACTGTAAGAGCATCCACTTCCCTCCGCACATTTCAAACGTCAACTCCTGCCTAATCAACCGTCTGCCGAACGTCTGCCTGCGTTTGATAGCCCTGTATCTATGACACGTTTCAAAGGTCTCCCAGTGTGGTTCTTTCACAGCGGCGCCATGCGCTGTGTTGTTGATATGGATCCGGTGTGAACGTCTGATCATTGGGATCCTGATGAGGCCGCGGGGAGTGCTCGAGGGCTCTCCGCGGGGAGTCCCCTCTCACAGCCTCTACAGTTTGCCCTGTCACACATCTACCTCAAGCTGAAACGGCTCAGCTGAACCTGCCATCATCATGACTGAAAAGCTCTGGCAATCCCATCCCTCCACTCCTTCTCCCCCACCCTGATCATCTAACTTTAGAGGTGTGTGACAGTTCGTCAAGTGGCAGCAAAGCTTGATGAGGCAGTCGACTGCGTCTGGATGTGACGCTTCTCCTCCTCAAGTCGCACTCAAAACCGAGCCCAAACAAGTCAACAATAAGCAACGCGTTTCCTTTACAAATCTTCTTGTTCAAGAAACATCTCAGGCTTCATGTGGACCGTCTGTCGTGTCTGTCTCTGCCCCTCGCCGCGTACCGGACCACGTCCCCTGTCCTCATCCCATCCCTCCATCCTGCTCTCTCACCTCCCTCCTGTCATCCCTCCATCCTGCTCTCTCACCTCCCTCCTGTCATCCCTCCATCCTGCTCTCTCACTTCCCTCCTGTCATCCCTCCATCCTGCTCTCTCACCTCCCTCCTGTCATCCCTCCATCCTGCTCTCTCACCTCCCTCCTGTCATCCCTCCATCCTGCTCTCTCACCTCCCTCCTGTCATCCCTCCATCCTGCTCTCTCACCTCCCTCCTGTCATCCCTCCATCCTGCTCTCTCACCTCCCTCCTGTCATCCCTCCATCCTGCTCTCTCACCTCCCTCCTGTCATCCCTCCATCCTGCTCTCTCACTCCTGTCATCCCTCCATCCTGCTCTCTCACTCCTGTCATCCCTCCATCCTGCTCTCTCACCTCCCTCCTGTCATCCCTCCATCCTGCTCTCTCCCTCCTGTCATCCCTCCATCCTGCTCTCTCACCTCCCTCCTGTCATCCCTCCATCCTGCTCTCTCACCTCCCTCCTGTCATCCCTCCATCCTGCTCTCTCACCTCCCTCCTGTCATCCCTCCATCCTGCTCTCTCACCTCCCTCCTGTCATCCCTCCATCCTGCTCTCTCACCTCCCTCCTGTCATCCCTCCATCCTGCTCTCTCACCTCCCTCCTGTCATCCCTCCATCCTGCTCTCTCACTCCTGTCATCCCTCCATCCTGCTCTCTCACCTCCCTCCTGTCATCCCTCCATCCTGCTCTCTCACTCCTGTCATCCCTCCATCCTGCTCTCTCACCTCCCTCCTGTCATCCCTCCATCCTGCTCTCTCACTCCTGTCATCCCTCCATCCTGCTCTCTCACTCCTGTCATCCCTCCATCCTGCTCTCTCACTCCTGTCATCCCTCCATCCTGCTCTCTCACCTCCCTCCTGTCATCCCTCCATCCTACTCTCTCACTCCTGTCATCCCTCCATCCTGCTCTCTCACCTCCCTCCTGTCATCCCTCCATCCTGCTCTCTCACTTGCCTCCTGTCATCCCTCCATCCTGCTCTCTCACCTCCCTCCTGTCATCCCTCCATCCTGCTCTCTCACCTCCCTCCTGTCATCCCTCCATCCTGCTCTCTCACCTCACTCCTGTCATCCCTCCATCCTGCTCTCTCACCTCCCTCCTGTCATCCCTCCATCCTGCTCTCTCACCTCCCTCCTGTCATCCCTCCATCCTGCTCTCTCACTCCTGTCATCCCTCCATCCTGCTCTCTCACCTCCCTCCTGTCATCCCTCCACCCTGCTCTCTCACCTCCCTCCTGTCATCCCTCCATCCTGCTCTCTCACCTCCCTCCTGTCATCCCTCCATCCTGCTCTCTCACCTCCCTCCTGTCATCCCTCCATCCTGCTCTCTCATCTCCCTCCTGTCATCCCTCCATCCTGCTCTCTCACCTCCCTCCTGTCATCCCTCCATCCTGCTCTCTCACCTCCCTCCTGTCATCCCTCCATCCTGCTCTCTCACTCCTGTCATCCCTCCATCCTGCTCTCTCACCTCCCTCCTGTCATCCACAGTGGCGGTTCTAGACCAATTTGACTGGGGGGGGCCAAGGGGGGCCCAGTGTTGAAGCAGAGGGGCACATAAAAAACGGAAACAAATGATATTTAAACATTAAATACTTTAATTTTGCAAACGGATCTGGCTCTCCCTCATCCAGCTCCTCAGCTCTCTCAATACCTTGATATGTTTCTCTCATTTGTTTATTTACTGGGGAAATAAGAGGCTGCAATGTCCCTTCCTCGTTTCATGATGACTACTAGAAGAAGATTTTTTTTTTTTTGTCAGCTCAGGGGGGCCACAGGGGGGGCAGGGACATTTTCACAGAGGCACTGTCCCCTGTAGGCCCCCGTGTAGAACCGCCCCTGGTCTTCCCTCCATCCTGCCCTCTCACCTCACTCCTGTCATCCCTCCACCCTTCAGCCTCACCTGTCACACTGCCCTGGCCTGTCACCTTCAGCTTTCTAATCTCCTTGGTGTGTTTCTCTCCCTGTGTGTGTCTGTGTGTGTGTGTGTGTGTGTCTGTGTGTCAGACCTGGCTGAAGAGGAGTAATAATGGAATCCCATCAGCTGTCGCTGCTATCGTCTCTGAGAGCCGAGCCCAGGCCCGAGGATTACATCCAGCCCCACTACAAGGAGGGCTACCGCCTGGCCATCGACGCCCTGGCCAGCAGCGGCCGCGAAAGCTACCAGGACGTCATCAAGGCGGAGCGCCTGGGCAACTTCCTGTCTGAACGCGAGCTCCTCTTCGTCACCGACAACGCACTGCAGCCACTCGACGGGAACGACGCGGAGGAGACGAACGGGTCCCCGGACGGCGGCTCGTCTTCGGGGACGTACTGGCCGGTCCAGTCTGACGTGGAGACGCCTGACCTGGAGCTGGGCTGGCCGGACCTGCCCCCGGAGCGACGGCAGACCAGCATCGACCTCCTGTTCCACCCGCCCCGCCTGAACAGCCCCACCATCAAGGAGGTGGTGCGCAAACACATGCAGGATGCCAAACAGGTGAGGTCGTGCCTCAGTGTTGACGAAAGACTGAGGGAAAGCTTTAGATCCAGGTGCTTGTCAGAAGCATTGCTTAATAGGATATAAGGCATCGGTAAGTTCATTCATCTTGTTCATACTTATTAAGGTTAATAAGCTTCTTATCAGGGCATCATTACCTATTACGTAAAACACTCATCTTCAACACAATACCAACCCCAGCCCTTACCCTAACTATGAATACTGATATATGTTACGGTGTAGTACAGAGTGGACAGGGACCAGGCTGTGGTCGTAACAATATAGCTTTAACACAAATGAATGTGAATAACTATTTTCAAACTTGTTAACTATGACCTAAAGTGTATCTCATCTTGAGATGACTCAACCCTGGCCCTGATCCTAACTATATTAGTAATCCTCAGGTTATCTTATTAATGCATATTCATGTCAGTGAGCATCTTCTGAGGGCCTTATTACCCCTGAAGAAGAACTCTGCTTATAACAAGCACCTAGATCTATATTCGCATTGACACTGGGGATTATACGTCATTGCATATCTTGCTTTAAATCTTTGTCAAAGCTAAATGACACAATACATGCTTTCCTCCATAGTATTAATACCTCTACCACTGTTATTATAAGTAACATGCAGCTCTGGAAAAAAGTTGAGAGACCATTGCACCTTTTTCTTTCATAAAAAAAAAGTTAAGGACAATTTTGAATGAGGAACAGAAGGGTAACATTTAAGAGAAGAATTGTCCTTCTGAAAAAAAATAAAAAAATAAACAAAGGTGCTTTATGAGTTTATGAGCTTTATTGTTTATGAGTCACCATCATGATAATCATTATCAATATGTATGATTATATTGAACTGTATCTTCAATAATTATAACCTTTCTTGTAATATCAACTGTTTTTTATCTCAGGGTATGTTCTGTGTGTGTGTGTACGTGTGTGTACGTGTGTATTTGTATTTATTTAGTCTACTTTTACAGGGACAGTGCACATTAATCAACGTTTTAAGTAAAAGTGCCGGTTTTAGCCAGCCAGGTAATTTTCAACCGCAGTCCCTGGGCAAGTTATTATAAAAACAGTTACAATACTGTCAGAAATATTAATCTATCAAGCATTGCACAATCAGTCGGTGAACAAGTTTAAGAAAGCTTTATTGCTTGCGGCCTGCCCACAAGGAGACAAAAACATCACACGCCATTGTGCTACAAAGTTTTTCTGCTAGCATGTTGTGCTAGCTGGCTATTTAAGCAGCCCCACTCTTTACAGTCAGTGGTTAAGACAAAGGCATGCAAATGTTCCATGGCTCTTCTTTATTGGTTCCTTGTGTAGACCTGGTGCGTGTGTGCGTGTTTGAGTGTGTGTGTGTGCCTTTTGACTCCTGTAAGCTTGACCACATGATTCACCCAACACAGATAAGGCCAGACATCTTTTATGGCCTTTCCGGTAAGAGAGAGTGGTCAGCCCAGGTCACCTTGTTTGCATATACCTCATGTTACCCAAAGTTCAGATCTGGGGGTAGGCTTCTCTATACACACAAGGAATGCTGAACACAGAATCATTCTTATACAGGATAAATGTGTTACATCTTCAATTTTTCCAACAAATACAGACAATCATTGAACAATGAACACACACAGGGCAACATAGGACAAGCAAGACATAGCATACAGATAGAGCAACATAGAACAATAAGCAACAAGACAAGATCCATAAAAGTAACAAAGTGTTTCCACACCTTACAAGCTACAGACAACATGGAAGGTGGCAATACACAGCTAGGGATTATGTCTTCATGTTTTTGGTAAAAGTGTGATAGGTGGTGCAGTTATGTGTGTCTGATGGCAGTGTATTCTAGACATTTGAAGCTCTCACAGAGAAAGCGGATTTACCAAAAGTGCTTTTCCTTAAGGGAACTATACGGTCGCCTCTCATGGCAGACCTTGTGGTTTGGCTGTGTGTGTGTGTGTGTGTGTGTGTGTGTGTGTGTGTGTGTGTGTGTGTGTGTGTGTGTGTGTGTGTGTGTGTGTGTGAGTGTGAGAGGGCCTGTGTAGGCAGTGGAGGTATAAACACTAGTTTATAGTGAAGAACTGGGGATTTCAGGTACTGTCAGAGACAATCTGGCACAGGAAGGAACTCCTGAGATACAATTATAGCCAAGCTGGACACCATGTTGGACATAAGCCAGAATGTCAAGAAACAATCTTCTTTTTCCACCGGGGCTCAATCCCTCACTGTTCCTCCCCCCTGTTCCTCCCCCCTGTTCCTCCCCCCTGTTCCTCCCCCTGTTCCTCCCCCCTGTTCTTCCCCCCTGTTCCTGCCCCCTGTTCCTCCCCCTGTTCCTCCCCCCTGTTCCTCCCCCCTGTTCCTCCCCCTGTTCCTCCCCCCTGTTCCTCCCCCTGTTCCTCCCCCCTGTTCCTCCCCCCTGTTCCTCCCCCTGTTCCTCCCCCCTCTTCCTCCCCCCTGTTCCTCTTCTGTATCACAAGACAGGCCTATCCGAGGGAGTTGCGGGGAGAGTCTGTCAGATCTGGTTTTACAACCTGCCTTCAAGACAAATAGACTGTCTAAGGGAAGCCCAGTAAGATGACGTGCCAGATATTGAGACGTTCTTTCTTCAATGGCTTCCACCCACAGCCTGAACTTGTGGAGGTCCACATGCCTTCTATTGTCTCCCTGAAGTCATCTTAATCATCTTAAAACAAATTCACCGGACCAGAAAAAGAATTTCAACATTTTACAATGATTTAAATAACTATTCTTCTAAATAACCACTTTCAAAAATACAGACCCCTAACAAATGTTTTGTTTTGGACCCAAAGTAATTTTGACTGTAACAGGCCATTTACTGTAAACACAGTAAAGTACGCCTCATGACCTCTAGAACCAAAACATTAGTGCATAATAACTGGCCATCCAATCTGAGGAAGCACCAAAATAAATAATCATGAACAATCCCCCTCCCACAACCTTCCTACAGAAGGCATGAATACGCAGGCTGATGCGTGCTTGAGGGTGTGTATGGGTGTGTATGGGTATGTATGGGTGTGAGTCTGTGTGTGTGTGTGAGTGAAGCTGTCACCGGTTAATCTGCAAAGTGCACAGTAGCGCCTGCACATGCCTGCGTGATGACATCAGACCTCTGAGTGCATGCGAGCACTTAGATAGACACTGAGGCATTACACACGGGACGTGGGCATCTCACTGGCCATGTGCACGCGTATGCTGACGAGCAATCACTAACAACACGAATATGATGATGTCATTGACTCAAGGCAAGTACATTTTTGGACAATGAGTCGGGAAAAATGGCTGTACTCTTCTAATGATGAGGATGTTCATCACTGAAGAAAGCATTCCAAGCACATATAACATGTGCCTATACGCACACCTTATCAAATGTAATATGCACAAATTACACCTGTTTAGAGGCACACCTGATTATCTATCCAACTGTAAGCTGTAGTGTTCATTCCGCGCTTTCTAAAACTTGAGTCGCCCACTCGTAATTCACCCGTATCAGGTGGGAGTGTATGTGTGTGTGAGGGTGTGTGAGGGTGTGTGAGGTTGTGTGTGTGAGGGTGTGGGTGTGTGTGAGGGTGTGGGTGTGTGTGAGTGTGTGTGTGTGAGGGTGTGTGTGTGAGGGTGTGTGTGTGGGGGTGTGTGTGAGTGTGTGTGTGTGAGGGTGTGTGTGTGTGTGTGTGAGGGTGTGTGTGTGTGTGAGGGTGTGAGGGTGTGTGTGTGTGTGTGTGTGAGGGTGTGTGAGGGTGTGTGTGTGTGTGTGTGAGGGTGTGGGTGTCCTGCTTCTCGTTTCTCCTCCCAGCTCGTCGTGGTCATTTTTAAGAGAATCAATCGTTAAGCTGAAGTTGGGTAGGAAAGTATCAAGTTCATGTTTATTTGAAGTATGACGTATCCATACTAACGTTACTAACTTAACCATCATCGACACACAAACACAAGGACAATAACACAAAGACAATAACACAAGGACAATGACACAAAGACAATAACACAAGGACAATGACACAAAGACAATAACACAAGGACAATAACACAAAGACAATAACACGAGGACAATAACACAAAGAGAATTCCGTACAGCTGTATCTAGCATTTTAGAATGGAACCTTAGAGTCCAACAGACACCAGCACTACTCAGCTGATGGCCCTGGACCTCCAAGAACATCCTTCAACAGACTAGTTCTAGTCTATCCACAATCTTGATACAGACATGCAACTGTCCCATGTCTCTCCTGTGATTTGCTCTCTCCCTAAGAATACAATGTATCAATCTAAACGTCTGTCACATTCTATTACAGTTTTTCTCAATTGGTTTGGCTCAATTCTTGAAACAGAAATTACATTCTCAAAGCTCCACGTGCATTTAGCAAAATAGCCTATATGGTTCAGCACAACTACATAGATCACCTTCAAAAGATGATATCTCACCCAAAACAGTTAACTCATGCTTCAAAACCAAATCATTTTCTCATATAAATAGTCAATGCCCCCAAAATGAAAAGTTCCTTCTCGATTGCTTTGGCTCATCTCTCGAGAAAAAAGAGAACATACTCAAACCTTTAAATACATTTGCCAAAATAACCCAGATGGTTCAGCAAAACACCATGGAACACCTGCAAAGGGTAATCTCTTTCCTAAAACGGACAACTTATCAGTCAAAACTAAATCCTTTTCTCATACAAATAGTCAGTGCCCCCAAAATGAAAAGTACCTTTGGCATTGTGTAAACACTGCAGGTCAAAATGTTTAGATGTTTTGTCAGTATGGCAGTAAACCTTAGAAATATCCCTTATGTGCACTGTGCTACAGTTACTGTAGTAGATGTTTTCTTTCCAGAATACAATGTGTCTCAATCTACATTTACATTTATTCATTTAGCAGATGCTTTTATCCAAAGCGACTTCCAAGAGAGCTTTACAAGAGTGCATAGGTCACTTACTGTATCATACAGTAACAACGCGATAGCCCCAAACATTTCGGGTAGCCAAAACATGAAGCATACATTGTGAAAAACCCTTAATGTTTTGGCTAACAACAATGTTTTTGGGGCTATCTCGTTGTTTAGGATCATTGACCTATGCACTTTTGTAAAGCTGTCTCTTGGAAGTCGCTTTGGATAAAAGCGTCTGCTAAATGAACACGTAAAATGTAAATGTGTATCAAACAGAAAAAAGATTACAGTAATTCAGAGTAGCCTACAAGATTTCACATCACATATTGCACTTACACTGCCATGGAAATTGTTACTGTAATTGCCATACATCATGGTTACTGTTACAGGAAATGTGTACAGCACAATATACTTTCATACAATAAGCACATCAAAACTAACATTATGTATAACCTACACTAGTAGTATGAGTAACCACAGTAAGTTTCAGGCAAGTGACACTTTCCTAGTCAGAGTTAGCAGGGGGTGCATTACAGTAAGCCCGGCATGAAATGCACCTCCTCTATTGTCTGTTCTGTATATCCCAGCATCAAATGATTCCTATTGTACACTGAGGGGACTAGTATGAGTAACCACGGTACTTTTCAGGCATCTGACCCCTTCCTAGTCAGAGTTGCAGAGGGTGCATTTCATGGCAAGAAGTAAACACATACAGTAAGAAAGTAAAGCAAAGCTGGAATTTCACTAGTTGTCGTCCTCACTCTCCTGCTCATCCTCGACAAATGTAAGAAAGTGAGGCCCTACCAAACCCCTCTCATGTAGAGGGATAAGATCGGAGTGCAGGCAGTCCAAGGACACCAGGAGTGTCTGGGTATTGTATGGGCCAAGACTGGGAATGTGGGTGACTACACCATTCTCTGAAATGGCAGCACAAACAGTGATGTTTCCCCCGAGCTGGCCTGGGACAGGCTCTAAATATTTGATGGAAGGATTTATACTCCTGGATAGCTCCTGTCAGCTAACTAAACTTACTGTGTGATTGGTGATCGGATGTGAACCATGTTTTTCATGGTATTATGTGCCTGAAAGACTTTGACAGTGGAGTGAACTATCGTGCAGGTGATGATGTACACAAGGAAATTATGCCAATATGTTTTGCAGAGAACAACCACTTGACTGAGAAACAACAGTCAGTTTAGACCAGCAAGATATTTTCAATTGATAGTTGGCCTAATTGAAGGCAATTATACCTAACCATTTCAAAGATGTGCCAAATCATTTGAAATGTGTGCAAACTGTAGGCAATTGCACTTGTCATTTACAAGGATGTGCTAATACAATTGCAATTTGATTAAAGGAATGAACAATTCCAATCTGTTGTGAACAAGTGCCAAGCGGTTTGGAGGTTTGCACGTGTTGTTTTGAGAATGTCATTTCTGTTTCGTGAAATGAGCCAAACCAATTGAGAAAAACTGTAACACATTACATCACATTACATGTGTGTGTGAGGGTGTGTCTCTGTGTGTGTGTGCCTGGTTGTCATTCTCCTGCGTCTCGTTTCTCCTCCCAGCTCATCGCTGTGGTCATGGACGTCTTCACCGACGTGGACATCTTCAGAGAGGTTGTGGAGGCGTCGCTGCGAGGCGTGTCTGTGTACGTGCTCCTGGACCACCTCCACCTCCACAGCTTCCTCTCCATGGCGGAGAGCCAGGACCTTCACATTCCCAAGCTGAGGGTGAGCGGATGGGCTCTGTTGCCATGGGAATCCGTTAACAGATTGTTGGTTTGACATACTTGATGTGGAACACCTAGGCAAAACATTCCCAGATGGAAATATGGTGGCACTGGATACACAAGGAAAATATAAAATACTAGTGCGAAACTGATAACAGCTCCAGAGATACTTCAGTAGAGTAAACGAATAAAAATCCTCCTTCGACTGAGATCCCGGTGTCACTGTTGCCTTGTTTGATGTGCTTTATTAAAATGGAGAAAGATGGCCACCTCGTCTGTCATCAGGGGAGTTCACTGTACACATAACCACCTCCACTCAGGAAGAATAAATAAGAAAAATGTCACTTTGCGACCCGAATGCGCTCCTCTCATGAGCTGGTGGAGTGGAATGTCTCTAATGTCAATGTTTGTCAGAGCGTCTTTTACTTCACATACCACACCATGGATAAGTGTGGGTCTTTACGTGAGGGGAAAGTAGAGACAGACAGGCAACACAGACAGGAGATACAGACAATAGAGACAGACAGGCGACACAGACAGGAGAGACAGGCGACACAGACGGGAGAGACAGACAAGAGAGACAGACAGGAGATACAGACAAGAGAGACAGACAGGAAATAGACAGTAGAGACAGACAGGAGACACAGACAGTAGAGACAGACAAGAGAGACAGACAGGAGATACAGACAAGAGAGACAGACAGGAAACAGACAGTAGAGACAGACAGGAGACACAGACAGGGGAGACAGACAACAGAGACAGACAGGAGAAACAGACAAGAGAGACAGATAGGTGTGTTGTGTCAAGAGATGAGGAGCCATCAAGATGGTCAGTCTCTACAGTGTCTTACGCAAGCAGATTTCACAATCAACATTCTCTTTAAAACAGTTTACTGTTACTGTCATCTTTGGTCCTACACTTTATAATTGTGTTGTTTTTATCGGTTGATTGTTTTGTTATTCCGTTTAAATCAATTCTACATGGTTCATGTATATACTTCTGTGCACTTCATTTAAAAGCACTGTGTGGGTGAAACTATGAATATAATACAATGACAAATCATGGTACGAAAACAAATGATCAATTAGTGGTATTACAATGAGTTTGTCTTGAAAAGGAAACATCTTTTGAACTAGCTGCCTGTTTGCCGTGTGTGCTGTAGAACATGAGAGTGCGCTCGGTGAAGGGCCAGGACTACCTGTGTCGCTCCGGAGCCACCTTCCACGGAGGCCTGGAGCAGAGGTTCCTGCTGGTCGACTGTGAGACGGTGATGTACGGATCCTACAGGTAGAGGAGAAGAGGGTGGAGGAGAAGGAGGGAGGGGTGGAGGGGGTGGGGGGGTGGAGGGGGTGGGGGGGTGGAGGGGGAGGAGGAGAGGGGGTGGAGGAGAGGGTGGGGGGTGGAGGGAGGGGGTGGAGGGGGAGGAGAAAGGGGGTGGAGGAGATGTGGGGGTTTGGAGGAGGAGGAGGTGGAGGAGAGGGTGGGGGGTGGAGGGAGGGGATGGAGGGGGAGGAGAAAGGGGGTGGAGGAGATGGTGGGGGGTTGGAGGAGGAGAGGGTGGGGGGTGGAGGGGGAGGAGGGAAGGGGTGGAGGAGAGGGTGGAGGGGGAGGAGAAAGGGGGTGGAGAGATGTAGTGAGGAGAGAGGAGGAGAAGGGGTGGAAAATTGGAGGGAGAGGGGGCTGGAGTGAAGGTGGAAAGTTGGAAGGAGGGGGTGGAAGGATGGAGGGGGTGGGAGGAGGAGTTGATGGTGTTTCCTCTAGTGTTCTCTGTGTTTGATGGTGTTTCCTCTAGTGTTCTCTGTGTTTGATGGTGTTTCCTCTAGTGTTCTCTGTGTTTGATGGTGTTTCCTCGAGTGTTCTCTGTGTTTGATGGTGTTTCCTCGAGTGTTCTCTGTGTTTGATGGTGTTTCCTCGAGTGTTCTCTGTGTTTGATGGTGTTTCCTCGAGTGTTCTCTGTGTTTGATGGTGTTTCCTCTAGTGTTCTCTGTGTTTGATGGTGTTTCCTTTAGTGTTCTCTGTGTTTGATGGTGTTACCTCTAGTGTTCTCTGTGTTTGATGGTGTTTCCTCTAGTGTGCTCTGTGTTTGATGGTGTTTCCTCGAGTGTTCTCTGTGTTTGATGGTGTTTCCTCTAGTGTTCTCTGTGTTTGATGGTGTTTCCTTTAGTGTTCTCTGTGTTTGATGGTGTTACCTCTAGTGTTCTCTGTGTTTTATGGTGTTTCCTCTAGTGTGCTCTGTGTTTGATGGTGTTTCCTCGAGTGTTCTCTGTGTTTGATGGTGTTTCCTCTAGTGTTCTCTGTGTTTGATGGTGTTTCCTCGAGTGTTCTCTGTGTTTGATGGTGTTTCCTCTAGTGTTCTCTGTGTTGGATGGTGTTTCCTCGAGTGTTCTCTGTGTTTGATGGTGTTTCCTCGAGTGTTCTCTGTGTTTGATGGTGTTTCCTCGAGTGTTCTCTGTGTTTGATGGTGTTTCCTCGAGTGTTCTCTGTGTTTGATGGTGTTTCCTCGAGTGTTCTCTGTGTTTGATGGTGTTTCCTCGAGTGTTCTCTGTGTTTGATGGTGTTTCCTCGAGTGTTCTCTGTGTTTGATGGTGTTTCCTCTAGTGTTCTCTGTGTTTGATGGTGTTTCCTCTAGTGTTCTCTGTGTTTGATGGTGTTTCCTTTAGTGTTCTCTGTGTTTGATGGTGTTACCTCTAGTGTTCTCTGTGTTTGATGGTGTTTCCTCTAGTGTGCTCTGTGTTTGATGGTGTTTCCTCTAGTGTTCTCTGTGTTTGATGGTGTTTCCTCGAGTGTTCACTGTGTTTGATGGTGTTTCCTCTAGTGTTCTCTGTGTTTGATGGTGTTTCCTCGAGTGTTCTCTGTGTTTGATGGTGTTTCCTCTAGTGTTCTCTGTGTTTGATGGTGTTTCCTCGAGTGTTCTCTGTGTTTTATGGTGTTTCCTCGAGTGTTCTCTGCGTTTGATGAGTATGTTTGGTCATGTAATAACTAAAAGAAAAATCAGATGGAATACTATGGAATTGAATACTTCAGAATGAGTCGAACTAACACTATTAGGATCATGACGGCCCAAAGCTCTTTTAATGTACATTACATCCGTAATAAAAAGGTATATTTTATTGTAAATTTTACTTAATTCTAATTCCACTTAGTTACTGCTAGTTATGTACCTTTAGAAATAGTTGGTCCTCATATTTAAATTTAAGATTCCTATATGTTGAATGTATACACCTTCCTGCCAAAGCAAATTCCTTGTCTGTGCAAACTTTCATGGCGAATAAAACCCATTCTGATTCAGATCCTCATTCACTAGGAATACATTACAATATGTCGTCAAATATAGATGGTTATTATAATTGGTTCCTGCAGAGATGTTTGTCTCTCACACACACACTCTCTCTCTCTCTCTCACACACACACACACACACACACTCTCTCTGTCTCTCTCTCTCTCTCTCTCTCTCACAGACACACTCTCTCTGTCTCTCTGTCTCTCTCTCTCACACACACTCTCTCTGTCTCTCTCACTCTCTCACAAACACTCTCTCTCTCGCTCTCTGTCACTGTCTCTCTCTCTCTCTCTCTCTCTCTCTCTCTCTCTCTCTCTCTCTCTCTCTCTCTCTCACACACACTATCTCTGTCTCTCTCACTCTCTCTCTCTCTGTCTCTCTCTCTCTCACACACACTCTCTCTGTCTCTCTCACTGTCACTCTTTCTCTCACACACACTCTCTCTGTCTCTCTCCCTCTCACTCTTTCTTTCTCTGCCTCTCACCCTCTCCTTCTCACTCTCTCTCTGCCTCTCTCCCTCCCTCTCCTTCCCCCCCTCCATTTCATTTGTAGTATCTGTGTGGCCAACGTGCAGTTTCCCTCTGGCATGTTATGATAAGCAATACCCTGCTTTGTTTGCTATCTGCAAGTGTTTGTGATAATCACTGCGTCCTCTCTTTATCTCTCTGTCCTCTCTCTGTCCTTTGTCTCTCTCTTTCTCTCTCCGTCCCCTTTCTCTCTTTTTATCCTTCTGTGTCTCCCTCTCTCTCTCTCCATCTCTTTCTCTCGGTCTCTCCCTCTCTTTGTCCCCAGTTTCACGTGGTCCTTTGAGAAGATCCACCTGAGCATGGTTCAGGTGATCACAGGCCGCCTGGTGGGCTCGTACGATGAGGAGTTCCGGACGCTGTACGCCCGCTCCAGTGCCCCGGCGGCACTCTGCCCCCCAGGGGGCTCCAGGCAGGCCCCTGCCCCCTGCCAGCCCTTCGAGAGGAGGGATGTACTGAGGCACACCCTGGACACGGTGTACAGGAAGGCTTGCGAGGGGCAGCTGGGCGTCCGAGACGTCTGGGAAGAGGAGCCTCTCGAACAGCGGCCGCCGGCCCTGTTTGTCCCCAGGGTGGGCGTGCAGGTCCAACAACTGCAGACCCAGGACATCGACTTCCTTAAGAGGCACAGCTATGCCGGGGAGAGGCAGGAGAGGCCGTACGTACCCCAGAACCCACGCTTTGGATCCAGTAACTGGAACGTGGCTGGAGATGCAGGGTACCACCCCAATGGAAGGATTCAGTTCCCCAACGACCAGCACCAACCAGGCAACCAGATGTTCAGGGGCCTTAACATGCGTCAGTCGTACCACGGCAACGACAAGCAGACTGTCAGTATGAAGCAGAACATGCCGTCGTTGGAGAACACCTCCAAATCCTTCCTGAGGACGTGGAGGATCGACACTTACCTCAGCAACAGCGACGCTCCCTGTGGAGAATCCAGCGACTACCTGGACCAGTACGAGCCCCTGCCGGAGAACAAGGCGGGGCTCTACATGCCCTCTCGACTCAGGTCCTCCTTTGTGTTCAAGAACACCATCCCGGAGCAACCGGAGAACAACAGCTACACCACCTCGTCCTCGTCCTCGCGCCCGCCCCCTCCCACCACCGTCCCCTTCCCCAGCGCTCCGTATTACAACGTCACGCCGTGGAGTCCACCCG
The DNA here is from genome assembly GCF_021917145.1 of Hypomesus transpacificus. Classification (NCBI taxonomy): domain Eukaryota; kingdom Metazoa; phylum Chordata; class Actinopteri; order Osmeriformes; family Osmeridae; genus Hypomesus; species Hypomesus transpacificus. Next base: position 779,742 of record NC_061070.1, on the reverse strand, counting down.
AGGCCGGGGCTCGCCTCGAGGAGTTCCAGCTGAAGAGGCGGAGCCTGCAGATCCTGGATGACCCCAGGGGTCACGGGGGTCTCGGTCCGGTCAGGGCGTCGCACCATTCCATCTACGCCAGCCTGGGCCGAGCCAAAGGGGGCCTGCCGGGTAGAGAACCAGACTCGTCCCAGGAGAGCTGGCACAAGCGTCATAGCGTGGCCGAGTCAAACCCTGACTACCGAGGCCACCAGGAGAACTCCAGTCACATGTACGGCTTCGGCCGGACGCAGGCGGAGAGAAGCACGCCCGGCTTCCGCCCCCTCAACGGAGGGTGCGCTCCCAATCTGAACAAGGGTCAGAGGTCGGTTTCTCATCACGATGTCAAGAGCGGGACGGCCGCCAAGAGCCAGCCGGTGACCACGTGGCAGAATGCCCCGTCCAGGACGGTGTCCGCCGCCGCCCTGGACGTCGAGGCCAAGGAGAGCGCCAAGCCCACGTCGCCCCGCTTCCTCAAGAAGAGCTCCAAGAAACTCCGCTCGCTGCTCAACATACCGGAGAAGAAGGAAGGGTCGAAGGACAGGGGCAGCCCCGAGTCGGGAGGCAGCACCGACACGGCGCTGTCCGAGGCGGAGCAGGAGAGGTCTGACCGGGACCGGAGGAGCCCCTTCCCCTCTCCCTCTCAGCTCCACGGGAACAAAAACCATCCGGCACACTTAGGGAACTCATCGACTCCTCGCTTCAGCACAGAGGAGCTCCCCCGCAGCCCGTCAGCCGAGGAGCCCGCCCCGGGGGCCCCGCGACCAGGCTCGGAGGAGACGGCCAGGACCCGTCTGCCGTCTGGAGACTGGCGCTCCCAGAGCCAGAGAGCCGACGGCCGGCTGTACAGCCGATTCGAGCCTTTCTGTGCGTTCGACAAGAAGCCGTCGTCGCCCTCTGCGTCCACTAACGCACACGCCCAAGGCCAGCCCAAGACCACGCTCCTCTCCAAAGGGGGCTCCACCAGTGAGCCTCACCATCGCCATGGACAAGCGACACACGGACAGCATGAAAATAAGCTAGGCAAGTTCATTCAGAGAGTGGGAAACTTTATTTATAAAAACAAGTAGGAAGATAGAAGGCCAGACAGACAGCCAGACAGACAGACATAAATACATACATGGGACCTACTGACTTGGGGACATTTCACAATCACAGCGGCTGGGACGGCAACACAACACAAAGGACGTTGATGAAAAAGCAGGTTGAAAAATACATTTTCCCCTGTATGAAAGGACATTCATGTCCTTGAACTAAGATGCATTAAGATCATGTGGTTAGATATGGTATATGTGGACAGCTGCATACATTGGTCAATGTTGTTGTCATTGTTGAAGTGTTATGAGAAACACGAAACATGCCTGAAGCTTTAATTAATTTGTCATTATTTGACAGGTCATTAGGGAGATGCAATAAAATACTGCTTTGGTGTTGGTAATGTCACTGTGATTCAATGATATTTAAAGGGACAATTCATGGGAATGGTGTGTTTTCTTTACAAACAATGTGTCAAATAAAGAAAAAGAAAGCCTTTGAAAAGTGTCAAAGTGTTTTGTTCAGTCAGGAATAGACATGGCAGGACAGTTCTGTGCGTGAGGATTCAGATGTGAGACACTGTGTCAGTATGAAGATGGGAGTCATTTGTTCCCAATCCACATTGGAATTGGCATTTTTTATTTGTGTGAAATTGATTGAGATCAGTGCCTTTGTGACCTTGTGAATGAAACGAGGCTGACACAAGGTCACTTGGGTCACTTTCTTTACACTGAGACCAGGGGTCTCATGTATAAAGCTTGCGTACGCACAAAACGGGGCTGAAAATGTGCGTACGCCACTTCCCACGCAAAGCTTGTGATTTATAAAAAATTAACTTGACGGGAGAATGTGCGGTCCTCCACGCAAACTCTGACCCTCCCGTAGGCCTACGCACATTTTGGAGACAGTGGGAATTGGCGACGCAGATGACCGTACTGTAGTCAGACTGCAGAAAGTGAATGTGGGAAGAACGATTACTTGTAATAGTTATATATTTTGTTTTCCTCACACAGGTTTTTTCTCTCCATTTCATCATTATCATGATAATTACATCCATCAGTGTTATTTGCGCTTGCAGGGCTGCCAACTTTTCCAAAAACCTTGGCGTGACATTTGGTCAAAATTCAGCGCTGTCTCACCATCAGATTTTCCACTACAGGAGTGCACGAGGAGAGATGCCCCGACTGCATGGAATACAGGATAACATCACATATCCTACCTTTAGATGCAAAAACACAGTATAGCCCGTAACTAAATATATTTCTTTAGTACTGTGCATATCATCATGTCAAAAACTGAAAATACAGCCGTTAAGCTCCTGTGCAATTGCTACGTCCTAAATTTCACTTTTTTGTTTTTCTTTTTTTTGGCGTTCGCCATTTCAGGCATCCGGGCGTAAGTACACTTTTAGTAGGAATCCTACCCACAGTTTTATAAATGAGACCCCAGAACTTTCTCCATAAACAGAAATTAACATAAAGTCACAGCAATTCTCTTTACAGTTATTATCATTGGGATCATGCAATTCATTAATGGATAATAGATAATGGAATTCATTAATCCATTATATGTTTTTTCTTTCTTCATACACGTTTAGAATTAAAATAAATGCTGTCATGCAATTAGTGGTGGTCACACTAGGTGGTACATTTACATTTATGCATTTAGCAGACGCTTTTATCCAAAGCGACTTCCAAGAGAGAGCGTTACAAAAGAGCATAGGTCACTGATCATAACAACGAGGTAGTCCCAAACATTGCAAGCAGCCAAAACATGAAGCATACATTGTGAAAAAACTAAACAAGTGCCAAAAGGGAAGACCCATAAGAGCATGCAGTTATACAAGTTACAAATTAAAAACAACATGAACCACAAAAAGTGCAGGACTTTACCTGTAGAAGAACAATCAGCAGTAACATATTTAAGACTTAACTTCCTTATAACTAACCTAAAAGAGCAACAAGTCACTCAATAAGAGTCATTGTGATCCTGGAGGAAACTTACATCAGGTCCAGCCAAGCATTCCTAAGTGCCATTGTACTCCCGGAACAAGTGCGTCTTGAGCCTTTTCTTGAAGGTGGGGGGACAGTCAGTGTCCCTGATGGAGGTGGGGAGCTGGTTCCACCATTGGGGGGCCAGGCAGGAGATGAGCTTGTGTTGGAACCGGGTGGTCTTAAGCGGTGGGACCACCAGGCGGTTGTCTGAAGAAGACCGTAGGTGACGGGTGGGGTGTAAGGTTGCAGGAGAGACTTGATGTAGTCGGGTGCAGTCCCGTTCACTGCTCGGAAGGTCAGTGCCAGGGTCTTGAATCTGATACGGGCATGATGGGTAGCCAGTGGAGAGAGATGAGGAGCCGGGTAACATGGGAGCGTCTGGGTAGATTGTAGACCAGGCGGGCCGCTGCGTTCTGAATCCTCTGAAGAGGGCGGGTTGCACATGCTGGGAGACCAGCGAGCAGCGAGTTGCAGTAGTCCAACTTGGAGAGGACCAGTGCTTGGACTAGCAGCTAGGTGGAGTGCTCAAACGGGTATCTCCTGATTTTCCGGATGTTGTAGAGGGTGAATCTACAAGACCGGGAGACTGCGGCAATGTGGGCCGTGAGGGTGAGCTCGTCATCCATGGTAACCCCAAGATTCGTGGCAGAGGATGAAGGGGTCACCATCGCAGATCCCAGGGTGATTGACGGAGATGGAGGGTTTTAGCCGGGATGATGAGAAGTTCTGTTTGTCTTCTGTCATGAAGAGGGCTTGGAAGGTGATACTGTTGCTTAATGGTAATAGGGCAATTTTCAGACAGCAGGCAGCTTTCTTCCAGTGGGGTTTATCAAGTCTCTTGAATTAGCGACAGGTCATTCACTGTGTAAGGATATTGAGCTAATCCTGCTCTCACATCCAGGATGTGATGGTTTGCCCTGGTTTCTGACCTGTATAGCCCCTTCGTTTTCTGGAGGAACTTGAGGCCCCGGGAAAATGAACATATTTTAAGGACGATAAATGTCACAACATCCTTTTCTTATTTGTTATGGTTGTACATCTACAGTGCCCTCCAAAAGTATTGGAACAGTGAGGCGAATTCCTTTATTTTTGCTGTAGACTGAAAACATTTGGGCTTGACATCAAATAATGAACGTGAGACCAGAGATCAACGTTTCAGCTTTTATTTCCAGGTATTTACATCAGGATCTGATGCACAACTAAGAAAATATCACATTTTGTTTGAATCCACCCATTTGTCATGTGATCAAAAGTATTGGAACAGATATACTTAAAACATATTTAAGTGAATAAGACTTAATATTTAGTTGCAAATCCTTTGCTTTCAATAACTGCAGCAAGTCTGTGACCCATTGACGTCACCAAACTTTTGCATTCTTCCTTTTTGATGCTTTCCCAGGCTTTCACTGCAGCCTCTTTCAGTTGTTGTTTGTTTTGTGGGGTTCCTCCCTTCAGTCTCCTCTTAAGCAGGTAAAATGCATGCTCTATAGGGTTTAAGTCTGGAGATTGACTTGGCCAGTCTAATACCTTTCATTTCTTGCCCCTGATGAACTCCTTTGTTGTTTTGGCAGTGTGTTTTGGGTCGTTATCTTGCTGCATGATGAAGGCTCTGCCAATCAGTTTGGTTGCATCTTTCCTTAAATTGGCAGACAAAATGTTTCTGTAGACTTCCGAGTTCATTTTGCTGCTGCCATCATGTGTTACATCCTCAATGAAGATTAATGAGCCCGTCCCAGAAGAAGCCATGCAAGCCCAAGCCATGACATTACCTCCACCGTGTTTCACAGATGAGCTTGTGTGTTTGGGATCATGAGCAGTTCCTTTCTTTCTCCAAACTTTAGCCTTTCCATCACTTTGGTAAAAGTTAATCTTTGTCTCATCAGTCCATAAAACTTTGTCCCAGAATTTTTGAGGTTCATCTCTGTACTTTTTGGCAAATTCCAGCCTGGCCTTCCTATTCTTCTTGCTAATGAGTGGTTTGCATCTTCTGGTGTAGCCCTTGTACTTTTGTTCATGAAGTCTTCTGCGAACAGTAGATAGTGATACCTTCACTCCTGCCATCTGGAGGTTGTTGCTGATCTCACTAACAGTTGTTTTAGGGTCTTTCTTTACAGCTCTCACAATGTTTCTGTCATCAACTGCTGATGTTTTCCTTGGTCTACCTGTTCGACGTCTGTTACTTTATGCACCAGTAGTTTTCTTCTTCTTCAGGACATTCCAAATGGTTGTACTGGCTATGGCCAATGTTTCTGCAATGGCTCTGATTGATTTTCCATCTTCTCTAAGACTCACAATTGCTTGTTTTTCACCCAAAGACAGCGCTCTGGTTTTCATGTTGTTTTCACCTCTGAATACAGTCTGCATAGACAAAACCTATCTTACCCAATCTGAACCTGAGTGTAGACATTCAGTGGTATTTATTGATTGAATAATGTATGTAATAGGACACACCTGGGCAACAAAAAAAACCTGTCAGTCACATGTTCCAATACTTTTGCTCACGTGACAAATGGGTGGGTTCGAACAAAAAGGTGATATTTTCTAATTTGTGCATCAGATCCTGATGTAAATACCTGGAAATAAAAGCTGAAACGTTGATCTCTGGTTTCACATTCATCGTTTGATGTCAAGCCCAAATGTTTTCAGTCTACAGCAAAAATAAAGGAATTGGCCTCACTGTTCCAATACTTTTGGAGGGCACTGTATATCTCAATCAACAAACTGAAATTATGTGGCCATTCCTGAGGTTGTTCACCTCTGTAATATCGCGGGAAACGCAGTATGTCCTGATTGAACAAAGAAATCAACTCAAAGGGAAAAAAGGTTAACTGGACGGGTCTACACTAAGTGGTGTCAAAACGCCAGTAAACGATTTACAGAAAGGCCTTGGTACCCTCACAATGTAATTACTCTTCACGTTAAACTTTCCTTTTTACGTTCCTTTATCTTGTACTTGTTCTGCAGGAATGAGCACTAACGCCCTTTAAAAGAGAAGAGGAACCAGTAAGAGCATCTTGACCAATTTTTCTATTCCACAGCAGAATAAATAATAGATGAAAGCACCTTTTATCCTGGCTCCTCCCACGCAGTGGCGTGTTTGAAACCCGCAGATGAATAACAGTGCAGAAGGGTAACTAACCTTGGAGCCTTGCACAGCTAAGTGGAAATAGCTTGTATGCTACCTGGAAACGAGAAGGAGCTGGAATGATCCAGACGCACACTGGGATGACATGCAGCCAATCAACATTACATCCAAGGATCCAGGTTAGCACCATGTCAGGGATCCAGGTTAGCACCATGTCAGAGATCCAGGTTAGCACCATGTCAGGGATCCAGGTTAGCACCATGTCAGAGATCCAGGTTAGCACCATGTCAGAGATCCAGGTTAGCACCATGTCAGGGATCCAGGTTAGCACCATGTCAGGGGTCCAGGTTAGCACCATGTCAGGGATCCAGGTTAGCACCATGTCAGAGATCCAGGTTAGCACCATGTCAGAAATCCAGGTTAGCACCATGTCAGGGATCCAGGTTGGCACCATGTCAGAGATCCAGGTTAGCACCATGTCAGGGATCCAGGTTAGCACCATGTCAGGGGTCCAGGTTAGCACCATGTCAGAGATCCAGGTTAGCACCATGTCAGGGATCCAGGTTATCACCATGTCAGAGATCCAGGTTAGCATCATGTCAGGGGTCCAGGTTAGCAACATGTCAGAGATCCAGGTTAGCATCACGTCAGGTGTCCAGGTTACCAACATGTCAGAGATCCAGGTTAGCACCATGTCAGAGATCCAGGTTAGCATCATGTCAGGGGTCCAGGTTAGCACCATGTCAGAGATCCAGGTTAGCATCATGTCAGGGGTCCAGGTTAGCACCATGTCAGAGATCCAGGTTAGCATCATGTCAGGGGTCTAGGTTAGCACGATGTCAGGGATCCAGGTTAGCACCATGTCAGAGATCCAGGTTAGCACCATGTCAGAGATCCAGGTTAGCACCATGTCAGGGATCCAGGTTAGCACCATGTCAGAGATCCAGGTTAGCACCATGTCAGAGATCCAGGTTAGCACCATGTCAGGGATCCAGGTTGGCACCATGTCAGAGATCCAGGTTAGCACCATGTCAGGGATCCAGGTTAGCACCATGTCAGAGATCCAGGTTAGCATCATGTCAGGGGTCCAGGTTAGCACCATGTCAGAGATCCAGGTTAGCATCATGTCAGGGGTCCAGGTTAGCACCATGTCAGAGATCCAGGTTAGCATCATGTCAGGGGTCCAGGTTAGCACCATGTCAGGGATCCAGGTTAGCACCATGTCAGGGATCCAGGTTAGCACCATGTCAGAGATCCAGGTTAGCACCATGTCAGAGATCCATCCAGGTTAGCATCATGTCAGAGATCCAGGTTAGCACCAAGACAGGGATCCAGGTTAGCACCATGTCAGGGATCCAGGTTAGCACCCTGTCAGGGATCCAGGTTAGCATCATGTCAGGGGTCCAGGTTAGCACCATGTCAGGGATCCAGGTTAGCACCATGTCAGGGATCCAGGTTAGCACCATGTCAGAGATCCAGGTTAGCACCATGTCAGAGATCCATCCAGGTTAGCATCATGTCAGAGATCCAGGTTAGCACCATGTCAGGGATCCAGGTTAGCAGGTCAGAGATCCAGGTTAGCACCATGTCAGGGATCCAGGGGTCCATCAGGTTAGCACCATGTCAGAGATCCAGGTTGGCACCATGTCAGAGATCCAGGTTAGCACCATGTCAGGGATCCAGGTTAGCAACATGTCAGAGATCCAGGTTAGCATCATGTCAGGGGTCCAGGTTAGCACCATGTCAGAGATCCAGGTTAGCATCATGTCAGTGGTCCAGGTTAGCACCATGTCAGAGATCCAGGTTAGAATCATGTCAGGGGTCCAGGTTAGCACCATGTCAGGGATCCAGGTTAGCACCATGTCAGAGATCCATCCAGGTTAGCACCATGTCAGAGATCCAGGTTAGCACCATGTCAGGGATCCAGGTTATCACCATGTCATAGATCCAGGTTAGCATCATGTCAGGGGTCCAGGTTAGCACCATGTCAGAGATCCAGGTTAGCACCATGTCAGAGATCCAGGTTAGCATCATGTCAGGGGTCCAGGTTAGCACCATGTCAGAAATCCAGGTTATTATCATGTCAGGGGTCCAGGTTAGCACCATGTTAGGGATCCAGGTTAGCACCATGTCAGGGATCCAGGTTAGCACCATGTCAGAGATCCAGGTTAGCACCATGTCAGAGATCCAGGTTAGCATCATGTCAGGGGTCCAGGTTAGCACCATATCAGAGATCCAGGTTAGCATCATGTCAGGGGTCCAGGTTAGCACCATGTCAGGGATCCAGGTTAGCACCATGTCAGGGATTCAGGTTAGCACCCTGTCAGGGATCCAGGTTAGCACCATGTCAGAGATCCAGGTTAGCACCATGTCAGGGGTCCATGTTAGCACCATGTCAGGGATCCAGGTTAGCACCATGTCAGGGATTCAGGTTAGCACCATGTCAGAGATCCAGGTTAGCACCATGTCAGAGATCCAGGTTAGCACCATGTCAGGGGTCCAGGTTAGAACCATGTCAGAGATCCAGGTTAGCATCATGTCAGGGGTCCAGGTTATCACCATGTCAGAGATCCAGGTTAGCATCATGTCAGGGGTCCAGGTTAGCACCATGTCAGGGATCCAGGTTAGCACCATGTCAGGGATCCAGGTTAGCACCATGTCAGAGATCCAGGTTAGCACCATGTCAGAGATCCAGGTTAGCATCATGTCAGGGGTCCAGGTTAGCACCATGTCAGAGATCCAGGTTAGCACCATGTCAGGGATCCAGGTTAGCACCATGTCAGGGATCCAGGTTAGCACCATGTCAGAGATCCAGGTTAGCACCATGTCAGAGATCCATCCAGGTTAGCATCATGTCAGAGATCCAGGTTAGCACCATGTCAGAGATCCAGGTTAGCACCATGTCAGGGATCCAGGTTAGCACCATGTCAGATATCCAGGTTAGCACCATGTCAGAGATCCAGGTTAGCACCATGTCAGAGATCCAGGTTAGCACCATGTCAGGGGTCCAGGTTGGCACCATGTCAGAGATCCATCCAGGTTAGCATCATGTCAGAGATCCAGGTTAGCACCAAGACAGGGATCCAGGTTAGCACCATGTCAGGGATCCAGGTTAGCACCCTGTCAGGGATCCAGGTTAGCATCATGTCAGGGGTCCAGGTTAGCACCATGTCAGGGATCCAGGTTAGCACCATGTCAGGGATCCAGGTTAGCACCATGTCAGAGATCCAGGTTAGCACCATGTCAGAGATCCATCCAGGTTAGCATCATGTCAGAGATCCAGGTTAGCACCATGTCAGGGATCCAGGTTAGCAACATGTCAGAGATCCAGGTTAGCACCATGTCAGAGATCCAGGTTAGCACCATGTCAGGGATCCAGGTTGGCACCATGTCAGAGATCCAGGTTAGCACCATGTCAGGGATCCAGGTTAGCAACATGTCAGAGATCCAGGTTAGCATCATGTCAGGGGTCCAGGTTAGCACCATGTCAGAGATCCAGGTTAGCATCATGTCAGTGGTCCAGGTTAGCACCATGTCAGAGATCCAGGTTAGAATCATGTCAGGGGTCCAGGTTAGCACCATGTCAGGGATCCAGGTTAGCACCATGTCAGAGATCCATCCAGGTTAGCACCATGTCAGAGATCCAGGTTAGCACCATGTCAGGGATCCAGGTTATCACCATGTCATAGATCCAGGTTAGCATCATGTCAGGGGTCCAGGTTAGCACCATGTCAGAGATCCAGGTTAGCACCATGTCAGAGATCCAGGTTAGCATCATGTCAGGGGTCCAGGTTAGCACCATGTCAGAAATCCAGGTTATTATCATGTCAGGGGTCCAGGTTAGCACCATGTTAGGGATCCAGGTTAGCACCATGTCAGGGATCCAGGTTAGCACCATGTCAGAGATCCAGGTTAGCACCATGTCAGAGATCCAGGTTAGCATCATGTCAGGGGTCCAGGTTAGCACCATATCAGAGATCCAGGTTAGCATCATGTCAGGGGTCCAGGTTAGCACCATGTCAGGGATCCAGGTTAGCACCATGTCAGGGATTCAGGTTAGCACCCTGTCAGGGATCCAGGTTAGCACCATGTCAGAGATCCAGGTTAGCACCATGTCAGGGGTCCAGGTTAGCACCATGTCAGGGATCCAGGTTAGCACCATGTCAGGGATTCAGGTTAGCACCATGTCAGAGATCCAGGTTAGCACCATGTCAGAGATCCAGGTTAGCACCATGTCAGGGGTCCAGGTTAGAACCATGTCAGAGATCCAGGTTAGCATCATGTCAGGGGTCCAGGTTATCACCATGTCAGAGATCCAGGTTAGCATCATGTCAGGGGTCCAGGTTAGCACCATGTCAGGGATCCAGGTTAGCACCATGTCAGGGATCCAGGTTAGCACCATGTCAGAGATCCAGGTTAGCACCATGTCAGAGATCCAGGTTAGCATCATGTCAGGGGTCCAGGTTAGCACCATGTCAGAGATCCAGGTTAGCACCATGTCAGGGATCCAGGTTAGCACCATGTCAGGGATCCAGGTTAGCACCATGTCAGAGATCCAGGTTAGCACCATGTCAGAGATCCATCCAGGTTAGCATCATGTCAGAGATCCAGGTTAGCACCATGTCAGAGATCCAGGTTAGCACCATGTCAGGGATCCAGGTTAGCACCATGTCAGATATCCAGGTTAGCACCATGTCAGAGATCCAGGTTAGCACCATGTCAGAGATCCAGGTTAGCACCATGTCAGGGGTCCAGGTTGGCACCATGTCAGAGATCCAGGTTAGCATCATGTCAGGGGTCCAGGTTAGCAACATGTCAGATATCCAGGTTAGCACCATGTCAGAGATCCAGGTTAGCATCATGTCAGGGGTCCAGGTTTGCACCATGTCAGAGATCCAGGTTAGCATCATGTCAGGGGTCCAGGTTATCACCATGTCAGAGATCCAGGTTAGCATCATGTCAGGGGTCCAGGTTAGCGTCATGTCAGGGATCCAGGTTAGCATCATGTCAGAGATCCAGGTTAGCACCATGTCAGAGATCCAGGTTAGCATCATGTCAGGTCCCTTGCTTTTTTGTAGTCAGCTGTCTTTTTCAAGCTCATTGTATCCCAACAATGTGTCAGGATATTAATCTCAAAGCACTAGAAACAATTGAGGCATTATTTAATTCTTTCAGAACACTGGGACATGTGATCCGCAAGAAGACACTTGACTGGCACAAAATAAAGCATGAGCGAGCGGTGTTTAGCAGCTTATAGGGAGAGGGACGGAGTTTAGGGCTTTAACAATAGACCCAGAATAGAAGCTATCTCACCAGACCATGATGAAATGGATCAATGAAAGAGAACACACTGTGATGTGAGCCGTGAAAAACTAAATCTGAACAAGTTTACTTGTGATTTATTGTCTGATTTATTTATTGACAAAGTACTCCATCACACAAGCTGCGCATACACACAACTGAAATTACAGTCCGTGCACACACATATACAGGCACAGACACATACTGTATACATGTACACTCACACTAACTCACACATATACAGGCACAGACACATACTGTATACATGTACACTCACACTAACTCACACATATACAGGCACAGACACATATTGTATACATGTACACTCACACGAACTCACACATATACAGGCACAGACACATACTGTATACATGTACACTCACACGAACTCACACATATACAGGCACAGACACATACTGTATACATGTACACTCACACGAACTCACACATATACAGGCACAGACACATACTGTATACATGTACACTCACACGAACTCACACATATACAGGCACAGACACATACTGTATACATGTACACTCACACGAACTCACACATATACAGGCACAGACACATACTGTATACATGTACACTCACACGAACTCACACATATACAGGCACAGACACATACTGTATACATGTACACTCACACGAACTCACACATATACAGGCACAGACACATAGTGTATACATGTACACTCACACGAACTCACACATATACAGGCACAGACACATACTGTATACATGTACACTCACACTAACTCACACATATACAGGCACAGACACATACTGTATACCTGTACACTCACACGAACTCACACATATACAGGCACAGACACATACTGTATACATGTACACTCACACGAACTCACACATATACAGGCACAGACACATACTGTATACATGTACACTCACACGAACTCACACATATACAGGCACAGACACATACTGTATACCTGTACACTCACACTAACTCACACATATACAGGCACAGACACATACTGTATACATGTACACTCACACTAACTCACACATATACAGGCACAGACACATACTGTATACATGTACACTCACACTAACTCACACATATACAGGCACAGACACATACTGTATACATGTACACTCACACTAACTCACACATATACAGGCACAGACACATACTGTATACATGTACACTCACACTAACTCACACATATACAGGCACAGACACATACTGTATACATGTACACTCACACTAACTCACACATATACAGGCACAGACACATACTGTATACCTGTACACTCACACTAACTCACACATATACAGGCACAGACACATACTGTATACATGTACACTCACACTAACTCACACATATACAGGCACAGACACATACTGTATACATGTACACTCACACTAACTCACACATATACAGGCACAGACACATACTGTATACATGTACACTCACACTAACTCACACATATACAGGCACAGACACATACTGTATACATGTACACTCACACTAACTCACACATATACAGGCACAGACACACACTGTATACATGTACACTCACACTAACTCACACATATACAGGCACAGACACATACTGTATACATGTACACTCACACTAACTCACACATATACAGGCACAGACACATACTGTATACATGTACACTCACACTAACTCACACATATACAGGCACAGACACATACTGTATACATGTACACTCACACTAACTCACACATATACAGGCACAGACACATACTGTATACATGTACACTCACACTAACTCACACATATACAGGCACAGACACATACTGTATACATGTACACTCACACTAACTCTGGATCTTTAGTTGAATAGAGGGTAGGGTCAGGAGCGTTTAAGTGTGGGAAGAGTGGGACTGATTACCCAGAGGGCACCAGTGTGTGTGTGTGTGTGTGTGTGTGTGTGATTACCCAGGGCACCATTGTGTGAGTTTGTGTGTGTGTGTGTGTGTGTGTGTGTGTGTGTTTGTGTGTGTGTGTGTGATTACCCAGGGCACCAGTGTGTGAGTGTATGTGATTACCCAGGGCACCAGTGTGTGTGTGTGTGTGTGTGTGGGGGGGGGGGGGGTCTGAAAATGTGTTGAATCCAAAAACAGAGGAGGGAGGAGGGGGGCCCCTAAAGGATGTCCGGCACAGCACAGAACCCTGGGTAGGGTCAGGGTGGAGCTCATAGAACATTTGACTGCAGATCAAGACGTTGCAGGTGCCAAAACTCCCTGTACTGTCTGTCAACGCACCTTCTAAATCAATACTTGATTCATTATGTGTACATTAAAACTCCCAGACTGGCCTTCCCAGTCGATCATATTAAAGTCGCATGGTGCATTACGTTTAGATTTACTAATTTTTATATTTCTGTTTCATTAGGATATGGAAATGCATTATAATATATTAATAATACATGCGTAGTGTATATGCCTTTTTACAGTCTATTCTAAAGATAGTAAAATATGCAGGTATTGTCTTTATGTCCTGGTCTAAGGGGTAATTTAAGTTTTATCATTAAGTTACGTATTTTACATTATACCTATTATCCGACGGCGATTCGAAGTAGGAATTTATAAATGGGTTTGCGGTATCTCTCGAAAACACACATGATGTCCCTGGTTGGGCTTGGAGATTTCTGGTTGGCCACTGGCTGCGCGCCTTGCCCCTGGAGAAGCAACTCGTCACACATCGATTCCTCATCAATTCGGAGCGCGCTCTCCCAGTTATACTGTTGGTCAGTCGCACTTGAGGGCGCCAACCGCTGTTTGGACACTGTATAAGGACACCTCAAATCTTAACATTTTTAGATATGTCTGGAATCACCGTAACCTCGGACTGCGGAGAATGCTCGACGCCTGCAAACCAGCCAAACAGCACGGATCTGCATCCTAACCAACACATCGATGACGACGATGAACTTTTAAAGTACATTTGGAGAGAGTATTTGCATCCTAAACAGTATGAATGGGTTCTTATCGTTGGATACATTGTTGTGTTTTTTGTTTCTCTTGTTGGAAACACACTTGGTAAGTTTAATTGATTGTTTTACTATATTTATAAAATATCACCTGCTAACCTTTAATCATCCTTTGAACCCCAAAACCCTAAACGAGCGTCATTCAGAAAAGATGCTTGTGATATATCAGTTAATTTGGAACCAGTGTTATAATGATCAATTTAAGAAATATTTTTTTTTATTACGGTCAGTCAAGCACATTTATTCTGTAGCCTTTGTACAAGTATGTGCTTTTATCGTCAGGTTGAAGACCTTCTGATAAAAAAAATGGTTTCAGTCGTGTACTTATAGCCTGCTGTATAGATTATCTGGTACGCTATTGTGTATGGCATTCAGTAAGGATCCTGTTTAGCATTAACCTATTGTTTTATTGCATCTAAACTATTGAATTGGGTCGTTTGTAAGTACAAAATTATGTTTTTAAATACACGCAAATACATTTTTAATGGGCCCCTTATGAGATACCAATATTTCTCACACATTGCACAGTGTAGTGTCAATTTTTAATAATGTAGTAGCTGAATAAGACTAGTTATGGGGGGGGGGGGGGGGTGATAGCACCATCCTTTTTGCACATGCACAAGACACGGTCTGAGATTGCAGCTGTTGCAGGAGGCTGATGGTCATGCATTTCTGTACGCGCGTGAGTGACATCTCACTTCGAGACGCGGAGCCGTCACTGCGGTAAGCGTGCTGGGAGAAGCCGCAGGGATTCCTCATCAGCTGTTCACTTCTCCAAACCATCCTGCCGCGGTCTGGCGGGCCAGCGCTGTGCGTCTCTGTGCGTCTCTGTCTTCCTACGAGCTGCAGCCGCGCGACTTTCTGTCTGTGTTTTCAGTTTGTTTCGCAGTGTGGAAGAACAGACACATGCGCACAGTCACCAACTACTTCATAGTGAATCTGTCGTTCGCTGACGTGCTGGTCACGATCACCTGCCTGCCCGCGAGCCTGGTAGTGGATATCACCGAGACGTGGTTCTTCGGGAACACTCTATGTAAAATTCTACCTTATCTACAGGTAAGAGGAGGATGATGTTGACCCAATAAAAAACGTTTTTTATTATTTCTCTTGAAAGGATCATGATAGCCAGGTGTACAGCAGAGTTGTTCAGACCTATAGTCACAACCATCCTCACCCCACCTGTCTGTGTGTCGTGTGGACTGGTTCCCCACAGCAACAGGCTACCACTCACCCAACATTTACATTTATCATCAATGTCATAAAATACTCTCTGCCAACCATTTTTTTTCCTCTAAAAATGTCGAACCTCTGTAATGCAGAGAAAGTAAAGTCAGTAGTTGTGTGTGTGTGAGGCAGTCCAAGCAGACAGAGAGGCCTGATTGGACCCCATGGTGATCCGGAAGCTGCAGGCCAGACACTTTTCAGTTTTCTCCAGCGTTCCCGAGCCATCGGCTGATCCAGCCTCTCCAGAATCCACAGAACGACCTTTAATACACGGTTAAAGAGCAGAGAAATGACCTTTAATACACGGTTAAAGAGCAGAGAAATGACCTTTAATACACGGTTAAAGAGCAGAGAAATTACCTTTAATACACGGTTAAAGAGCAGAGCAGAGAAATGACCTTTAATACACGGTTAAAGAGCAGAGAAATGACCTTTAATACACGGTTAAAGAGCAGAGAAATGACCTTTAATACACGGTTAAAGAGCAGAGCAGAGAAATGACCTTTAATACACGGTTAAAGAGCAGAGAAATGACCTTTAATACATGGTTAAAGAGCAGAGAAATGACCTTTAATACACGGTTAAAGAGCAGAGAAATGACCTTTAATACACGGTTAAAGAGCAGAGAAATGACCTTTAATACACGGTTAAAGAGCAGAGCAGAGAAATGACCTTTAATACACGGTTAAAGAGCAGAGCAGAGAAATGACCTTTAATACACGGTTAAAGAGCAGAGCAGAGAAATGACCTTTAATACACGGTTAAAGAGCAGAGCAGAGAAATGACCTTTAATACACGGTTAAAGAGCAGAGCAGAGAAATGACCTTTAATACACGGTTAAAGAGCAGAGCAGAGAAATGACCTTTAATACACGGTTAAAGAGCAGAGAAATGACCTTTAATACACGGTTAAAGAGCAGAGCAGAGAAATGACCTTTAATACACGGTTAAAGAGCAGAGCAGAGAAATGACCTTTAATACACGGTTAAAGAGCAGAGCAGAGAAATGACCTTTAATACACGGTTAAAGAGCAGAGCAGAGAAATGACCTTTAATACACGGTTAAAGAGCAGAGCAGAGAAATGACCTTTAATACACGGTTAAAGAGCAAAGAAATGACCTTTAAAACACGGTTAAAGAGCAGAGAAATGACCTTTAATACACGGTTAAAGAGCAGAGCAGAGAAATGACCTTTAATACACGGTTAAAGAGCAGAGCAGAGAAATGACCTTTAATACACGGTTAAAGAGCAGAGAAATGACCTTTAATACACGGTTAAAGAGCAGAGAAATGACCTTTAATACACGGTTAAAGAGCAGAGAAATGACCTTTAATACACGGTTAAAGAGCAGAGCAGAGAAATGACCTTTAATACACGGTTAAAGAGCAGAGCAGAGAAATGACCTTTAATACACGGTTACAGAGCAGAGAAATGACCTTTAATACACGGTTAAAGAGCAGAGCAGAGAAATGACCTTTAACACACGGTTAAAGAGCAGAGCAGAGAAATGACCTTTAATACACGGTTAAAGAGCAGAGAAATGACCTTTAATACACGGTTAAAGAGCAGAGAAATGACCTTTAATACACGGTTAAAGAGCAGAGCAGAGAAATGACCTTTAATACACGGTTAAAGAGCAGAGCAGAGAAATGACCTTTAATACACGGTTAAAGAGCAGAGCAGAGAAATGTCAGTTCACGTGCAGACATTTTTACAGTGGCAGGTTCTAAATGGCAAAACCATCTCAAATACAGGCACAGTCATCCAAAGGTTGGAAAAGGTTTGGAGGTACGTCGGAGACGCGTCTGAAATGTTCCAGCTCCCACACACGTCTTGGTGAGCAGTCACCTGCATGTATAGGTTAGCCTTAGCCTGACGTTGTCATACTCATCATTCTAGTCAGAATATGAGTCTGAGAACTCTCCGTTGGGCTTTGACTACGGGGCGTGTTTCAACCGAACTCGTAAAACAAATGCCTCTTCGCTCAATTGGATAGACCTACAACCAATCAGAGCAACGTAATATGTTGTTTGTTGAAAACGAATTCAACCCAAGCGCTCTTTCGTGACTTTGTTGATTACGTTACTGTTGATCATCTGTCCATCATCGTATAAAGCCCGCCCTGGCAATTTCATTGGTCCGCCCAGATTCTGGTTTTCTGTAGTTGGTCCCCAATACGAGACCCTCCAGACCGAACTTCCCGACCAAATGTTTTTTGGGGCGGGGAGAAGTTGGGCTGGCAGCCAGGCTAGGTTAGCCTAGGGATGTCAACGGATTTACATTTGGTCATTTAGTCATTTAGCAGACGCTTTCATCCAAAGAGCTTTACAAAAAGTGCATAGGTCAATGATCATAAACAACGAGATAGCCCCAAAAACAATGCGGGTAGCCAAAACATGAAGCATAGATTGTGAAAAGCAAATAAGAGCCAATGGGTAGAACCAGAGGAGCATGTCGTTAAACAAGTTATAATTAGACAACATGTTCCTCGAAAGTGCAAGAGTGTACGTGGTGGACAGCAAGCAACAATAATATAATTCACCGCGAGTACAAGTAGTTAAATCAGTTATAACTAGACAACAAGTGCAGCAAGTCCCCCAATATGTGTCATTGTGTTCCTGGAGGAAACAAACTAACATCTGGTCCAACAAATCTATCTTAAGTACCGTTGTACTCCCGAAACCAGCAGCACAGCACCAGATAACACATCTGCTGTGCAGATAACACATCTGCTGTGCAGATAAACATCTGCTGTGCAGATAACACATCTCAAGGAAGGGCACTTCAATCAACACCTCCCTGTAATACGTGCTCAAAAATTCACACATTCTTTAAGGGTTTTTCATCACCAGAACCCAAAAGAGACACAATATCATTTATCACCAAGTCATGTTTATAGAGGTAAAAAACCCTTTTTTGATTCGATGGGATGCATGAATGAGTATAGCCATGCAGGAGTATTAACCAAAGGGATTTAACTCAAATAAGATGTTTTGGCGTTTAATCACACTTTAAGACCGTTAATAGATGCAGCTCTGCAGCTCCCAGGGGCTTGGTTAGTTGACATCATCCCCAAGTCTCATTCTGATCGTGGTCTTGAGAACATGTGACAGCCTGAGAGGACGAGTCTACAATCATTACCCGAGGCCCAACACTCTTAAAAAAATCACTTAAAGTCATTTGCTTCATTTGAATGATTGTCAGAATGGGTCCATGTGCTGAGGTTAAGAGAGGAGACAGCAGACATGGTACATGCACAGCATTCTGAAAATCATTCTTTGTTTAGACTTTAGTTTTCTCTACAGCACGCAGCAAACTCCCGAATGTCGAAATCATTGTTAATGATTTTGCACGCCCTTATGGATGTACGATGCAGGTGTATTTCTAGAAGTGAACTGATTTGTTGATTTGGCTTGTTAACTTATTGATTTGGGAAATGGCTTATTGTTCTAGATTTCCGTTAAAAAAAGACCTCTTCCAGAACAGAAAGAACATGGAATCGGAGATGTTTGGTGGACAGTCATTCAATGATACATGTTTAATTAGCTTACTTCACAATGATAGTGACATCAATTTGATTTAATCCTGAGTGTTATCACACAAAGGCTTCATTTAATTTCCTGTACACTTTTGTCCAAGGAAATGAAAAGACTTCTTTATCATGGGTCTACTGTTTTTTTGGGGAAAGAAATCAGATGAGTTGTTTAATGTTATACGTTCTGCATAGATCTGTTTTCAGGACTACATACGGTACACGGTTCCATTGGTAGGATAAGGTCGGATAAAACATTGCATAGTAAGCATCATCATAGTTCTTTGACCATTTGGGGTTCAAGAGTGTGGGCACAAGCATTCTGTTGCTGTTTGGCCACGGTCATGTCATGGGTCATGTTCCAGTCAGTGGATATCGTTCACCTCAGGTGCAGAAAGACCTAATCGGTTTCCAAAACCCCAATTCAAATGAAGACCAACACAGTGAAGCTCCTATCTTAGTAGAGTGTTATAGAGATGTACTAATAATGTGTAATAGAGTGTGCTTCATGAGAATCCCAAGGGTTTCCATCACATACATATTCAGGTTCAGTCAACACACGCACGGGATTGATTTCACCATTTATTCATACACATGACAAATGGTTTAAAATTGGCGGAATGGATGTACATGGGGATGCGCTCCCTGCCTTCACTGTAGCATGCATAACATGAGGCAGGGAGCAACGAGCTAAATCCCCCACGGGGAGTACAGAGAGACAGCATGGGGGAGACGGGGATGGTGGTGGGTGGCAGCAGCGCAGAACACACAAGGACGCGTGTGCGTGCATGTGTGCGACTTTACAGCGCCGCCTATCAAGCTAAGCCTATGGGCTGAGAACACGGTGATGGGTGATATGCCGCGCGCTGCCCGAGTGCCATGCCTGAACCTGCTTCCTCATTTTTTTGCAACACGAGGCTACGTCCCCCGGGTCCGCGGTGTGCAGTTACCCTGGCCCAGCATGGGATTCTTTGATATAGTTAAATGCTGCACTTCCTGTCTTTCAGAGTGAAGCTCTGGACGAGTGATTGGACACAGTAATTATCCTTTAAAGACCTAACACATCACACCCTAATGTACCCCCATCCCCCCCCCCATCCCTCAGAGACAACACACATTCAATCAAGGCTGTCAAAGGCCCCAGTTAGAATATAAAGAATATCTAGGTGCATGAAGCCTTTCTGATTGGGGACCGGGGCACTACAATACTGCCATCAATGATTCTGTGCTTCTTATTTGGAACGCTCTGCATAATACTTCCATGCATTTCTTCCCCATGGGTATGAATGATGTATCAATCTAATAAATGCCACTCAAGAGACACTGCAGGGTTGTAAACATTGTGATGGAGATCTACGTATATATGCAGTTGGCAAACAGCCAGGGAATTGCACCTCAATAGCGACCCCCAGCCAAAATACGGTGTCCTGCTTTGTAAGGGAATACCCATAGAAAACAGTACCAGCATTGCACATTGGCAAGTCATGCCCAAACATTCATCAGCGTGACAAGACAATGTTATAACGGGCATTGTCTTCCTCCCCCATGGTGTGTCAGAAGGGAAGGCCTGGCACAGCTGCGATCGTGTTGAGACCAGCCGGCTGGACGCACAACCTGGGGGACCCTGGGACATTAATCAACAACTTGGATTCGATTCGCGTTCATCCAGATCAATTACGTGAATCGAATCAAAGACGTTATACACACAATTATTGGTAGTTAGTTCCTCTTTTTTCCACTTTCTTTCAGTTTTACAATATTGGAAATATTTTATGGATAGTACATACTTGAGGTACGTTCCTCTACCCATTGAACCGGCTCTGCACGGCTCAGGTGTGCTTTGTGTAGCTAAGTTGTGACCAAGATGCACTGACAGCCTGTTCTAAAACCTGGCGTGTTTCTACATGTACCTGTCCAGGGTGGATGCTGAGCGTTCCCATAAATCATGTTGTTTTGAATTACCACGTCGGTGGACTTCAGCTGAGCCGTGTGAAATGAAGCTGTCTTACTCCATCCATAATTACTCACTTCATTTTACACACCCCCTGTTTGTAACGTTGGGTATGTGATTGGTTTCAGGCACTAGACAAATTACTCAGTAATTAAACCCGAATGAAGGAATTTTTTATTTATTTTTCTCCCAGAGCTAGAGATGGTCAACTAGTACATCTATTACAAAAACATCCCAGCTAGTGTGCCTGTGTCTCTCTGCAGTGGACAGCTGCATTTCTCTGGAAAAGATAACCTATTACTAAAACTAAGACACACCTTTTCTGTACAACACAGCAACCTTAAATGTATTTTGTATTCATGGTTAACCTCCCATCTAACTACATGATTTGATGATGACTGAACACATGTTTTATATTGCACTAGTCACGCTTCACCTGGTATACAGTAGGTGTGTAGAAGGGATTTCTGATCTGTCGCCTTTGTCGTTACATCTTTTAAAGAACATTCAGCAATCTATATGTCATTCCCTGACTATCCCACTGATCAATATTGCGCTCTACAGACACATAGGCAAAAACTAGCATTTCATCAAGCCACATTACATTCATTACACGCACGCACGCACATACGCTTCTCCCCTCCATCAGCTCACCTTCTCAATATCTTCCTCTTTGCCACCCCTCCTACACTCACACACACACACACGCACACACACACTTACACACACATACGCACACACACGTACACACACACTTACACACACACAAACACACACACCAGGGGATGAAGCTGAACGGCCGCCTCATCAGTGCCCTGACAGCTAGCCTCCTCGCCAGCCAGATCCACCGGAGTAGAGAGCCTGTTTCAGCCCTTTCAGCTGTGGAGAACATCCAGAGATAACGGTTCTCATCCTCCAGGACCCCAGAGACAGTCTGGGTGGCCACCTCTGCCCACTCTGATTAGGCTGTACAGTATCACCCTCACTTGACCAGTCCTGTGTGTGTGACTTTGCATGAGTCAATGGCCACATACATGATCACTGAGAAGAATGAACAGAGAGGTTATTTACTTTCAACCCACATTCTTCCACCCCCCCTTTCTCCACCCCCCACCCCGCCTGCCCCTCCTCCAAACACCTATCCCTCAACCCCCCCCCCCTCTTATCTCCACCCCCCCTCCCACCTTCTGCCCCTCCTCCCAACCCCCCTTGTCTCCTCCCACCCCCCCTTGTCTCCTCCCACCTTTTGCCCCTCCTCCCACCCCCCCTTGTCTCCTCCCACCCCCCCTTGTCTCCTCCCACCCCCATTGTCTCCTCCCACCCCCCCTTGTCTCCTTCCACCCCCCCCTTGCCTCCTCCCACCCCACCTTGTCTCCTCCCACCCCCCCTTGTCTCCTCCCACCCCCCCTTGTCTCCTCCCACCCCCATTGTCTCCTCCCACCCCCCCTTGTCTCCTTCCACCCCCCCCTTGCCTCCTCCCACCCCCCCTTGTCTCCTCCCACCCCACCTTGTCTCCTCCCACCCCCCCAGACGATCTCCGTGTCGGTGTCGGTGCTGACCCTGAGCTGCATCGCGCAGGACCGCTGGTACGCCATCTGCCACCCGCTCATGTTCAAGAGCACGGGCAGGCGGGCGCGCCGCAGCATCCTGCTCATCTGGCTGGTGTCCTGCGTCATCATGATCCCCCAGGCCGTCGTCATGGAGAGCAGCAGCCTGCTGCCCGAGCTCACCAACAAGACCAGCCTCTTCACCGTGTGCGACGAGCACTGGGGAGGTGAGGGAACGTCTGGACCACACCTGTCCGCTCACAGCTCTGGAGGTTAGCTGGCTAGCACAGGTGTGAACACCGCCACTCCCTTTGTACTAACCTGTATACAGGTGTACGGGTGTACTTGGTGGTTAGCAGGCGATGATAGGGTTAAACTCTCACCCGGTATACAGCAAGTTGTACATTTGCAACAGCTACTTTATGGGCAAACAATCTTATCTGCTGTAAACTGTGAACTATGTAATTGTGGAAAGGGACTACTTCACCTATCACAATGTACTGTATAGCTCACACTAACCCACAACTACCAACCTGTACTTAGTGGAGCTGAACCAGTTGGGGGAAGGTTCATCATACCCAGGTTCATTATACCCAACATAAGTATGCAAACCGTCTCGAGTGTAATTTCCCACGTAAATCCATTTCTGTTTAACCCAGGGCTAACACACATCGAGGCAATATTTTCTGTGAGTCATCGATTTAATATTTAGTACTTTTACAGTCAGTAGGGAAACTTACATGCTGGTGACTCCAATAGTTGGAAGGAGGAAAACCAACCCAAGGTTTAATGTTATTTCACACTAGTTGGTCAATTATCTCCAGGTATTATGATAAAGTAATACTATGGTCCAATGTTCATAAGCAATAATCCAACCAACCTAATGCAAATGTACGATACAACAAAAGTAAAGTAGAGCATCCATCTTTCATAAGAAACAAATAGGCGAAATGATCATCACACAGGCCTATTCCTTACCTCAGTCGCACAATACAATATGTGGGTTGACTGTGACAGAAATCCTCTCGATGTTCTTCCCTGTCCACTCAGTGTCTGCGTCGAGGTCTGTGACCCCCTTCACACCCCCGTCATTGCTTTGTTAGCCCCGCTCTCCTGGACGTCCATTCTCGTTAGTTTTACAGCTGCTACAGTAGACCTGTTATTAAGCTGACCCAAGCGTCAAAGCTGTTGAGAGATTGCGTCCCATTCTATGGAAAGTGCTCAGTGGCACACTGAGATATGGTCAGCGCCATGTTGAACTTCTGGCTCGTCTGGTCCTGAGCAGTAGGGTGCTGGGGGCTTGGCTGCTACTGCTACAAGCCAATTGGCTAACGCAATAGCTACTGCTCAATTAAAAAAGGAAACGTAAATTGGAAAATAGGAAATTTGGACAACCTCCTGTCCTCTGGACCAGGCAAAGGCCTTAATAAAATGTCATTATTTTGTCATGTGCTTAAAAGTAGTTCCTAATTTGCAAGTTAGAATTTATTTTCTAAAATGCCACTGTAGCCTACCGTCAGTATATGTAGCCTACAGCAAAACCAGTGGTAGAGAACTGAAGGTGAAATTAGCAAATGATCATCAGACAAACAAAATGTCAATATTGAATACTGGTTGTTGTATTCAGGACTTCCTCCATTGGAGCACATAGCATAGGAGATTTCCCCCCAACAGCAGGACCACCTTCCCCAGACACCTCACACAGATTGACCCTGTCTTGTATGCCCAGGTGTTGCTGTTGAAGCAATTTAATCAGAATGTCAATTATGGATTTTTTGCCCAAAGACAGGGTAAAAATATGTTCTAAATCCTACTGAGATTTGATATAAATGTTTGATATGTTGACAGTCCTCTGGAGGAGAGTATTTCACATTTACATTTGACCAAAGACTGAGATACAGTATTGAAATATATATGGTTTCAAAATGTATCCTTTTTGAATCAGACATGACCTGAGTGTTGTGTTTCACACAGTGATTCCTGAAGAGCAGTTAGAAAAGCCTTCTGTTAAGACCTCTAGTGTAATCTCCCTTTCATCCTGCTCATTTATAGATTTTACAGGCATTTCATTGAGCACTAACAAGCAGACAGCTCTTTTGTTGCAATGGAAATCCCTGAAAGCCTTTTCGCTTTCAGATGCTGTCAATCCTGATGTCTCTCTGTCAGAGAGCCTTGGCAGGGGTGTGTGGGCTGGGGGAGGGCTGGGGGAGGGCTGGGGGAGGGCTGGGGGGGGCTGGGGGGAGGGCTGGGGGAGGGCTGGGGGAGGGCTGGGGGAGGGCTGGGTGGAGGGCTGGGGGGAGGGCTGGGGGAGGGCTGGGGGAGGGCTGGGAGAGATCTGGGGGGAGGGCTGGGGGGAGGGCTGGGGGAGGGCTGGGGGGAGGGCTGGGGGAGGGCTGGGGGGAGGGCTGGGGGAGGGCTGGGGGGAGGGCTGGGGGAGGGCTGGGGGGAGGGCTGGGGGGAGGGCTGGGGGGAGGGCTGGGGGGAGGGCTGGGGGAGGGCTGGGGGAGGGCTGGGGGAGGGCTGGGGGGAGTAGAGGGGGAGTGGGGTGGAAGGTTATATCAGACTTATGAAGAAGCAAGATGAGCCTTTAGACGGTGTCAGATCAGGAGGCGTCAGTCTGACTACTGGAAGCAAACTCACACAGAAACTCCTGTCAGACATTAGCTCAGGTGAAATAGATTAAAATCATAGATTTGGACTGACCTCTGGACCGTCGATACTGCGGCTCCCAGTCTCCCAGCCTCCTAGCCTCTCAGCCTCCTAACCTCCTAGCCTCTCAGCCTCCGAGCCTCCCAGTCTCCCAGTCTCCTAGCCACTCAGCCTCCTAGCCTCCTAGCCTCTCAGCCTCCGAGCCTCCCAGTCTCCTAGCCTCTCAGCCTCTCAGCCTCCTAGCCTCCTAGCCTCTCAGCCTTCTAGCCTCTCAGCCTCTTAGCCTCCTTACCTCCCTGCCTCTCAGCCTCCTATTCTCCCAGACTCCTAGCCTCTCAGCCCTCCAGCCTCCTAGCCTCCCAGCCTCCTAGCCTCCCAGCCTCCTAGTCTCCCAGCCTCTCAGCCTCCCAGCCTCCCTGCCTCTCAGCCTCCTATTCTCTCAGCCTCCTATTCTCCCAGCCTCCTAGTCTCTCAGCCTCCTTGCCTGCCAGCTCTGTGCAGCCTTTGCAACAGTTGCATCATGCAGCCCTCGGTAACGCAAAACCACCGCAGCAGTTCAAGCACATTTTAACAGGCGCCTTCAGGAGCTCCGAGGTCCTCAAACGTGGACACGGAGTTCTGTCTGTTGGGTCGCCATGCTGTGAGCTGTATTCTGACTGTGTCGCCGTTAACTTCAAGCTAATGGATCGAATGTGCTAAGAATACCAACAACGCAATCAAATCCTTTCGGTAGAAACTGATGCTCAAAGCGAAACCAGCTGAACCATTGGCTTTGACCAATATTGACAAGTTCGAAGTCTGGAGGGATCTGGAAAACCTTCACTTTAGAGCAGACTATCCCCACCTTTTCCTTTCTCCGTAGTGGAGCGCTTCATCCCCCAAGCCGAGTATCTGTCG
Organism: Hypomesus transpacificus; assembly: GCF_021917145.1. Lineage (NCBI taxonomy): Eukaryota > Metazoa > Chordata > Actinopteri > Osmeriformes > Osmeridae > Hypomesus > Hypomesus transpacificus. The sequence continues at coordinate 753,520 of NC_061070.1, read as the reverse complement.
ATCTGTGTGTGTGTGGAAGCAGTTTGTCCAATGCCATGTGCGTGTACAGGAAGCTGTGTGATATTTGCCAATGAGCCACTGCAAAGAATATCAAAGTTGTTTACTCTTGCAATTTCAAGTGTTGTAGTTGGAAGTCTGTCTGCAGAAATGTCCTCTGCCATTTCATAATTTGAAGTTATTTATATTTGACAGTCAGACTCATTCATATTTGAGCCAACCCAATTACATACTTGATCACTAGTTCATATCATGCTGCAGTGGGACACTTTATCAAAGAGGGGTTTTTGTTTTGTTCCCATGACTACAGCATTTTAATCGCACAAACACAATTCTGAATGAGGAAAAGAATGAGATATAAAAAGAATGAACCAAAAAGTGAACAACAGTTTGACTGGTGAATAGATTGATGGCTGAATCATTTATTGTTGAGTTGATTGATTCCAAGTCGCCCGTCAAATTGTTCATCGACAGCCACTTTGACTTGAATAACCGCTGCAGCAGTCAGTGTGCCCCTGTGCTGCTGTTGTCGTCAAACCAAGTCCTGTTTTCTTCTGTCCTCAGCCGAGATCTACCCCAAGGTGTACCACACCTGCTTCTTCATCGTAACGTATCTGGCTCCTCTGTGTCTGATGGTCCTGGCTTACATCCAGATCTGCCACAAGCTCTGGTGCCAACAGGTGAGGAGTCTGGGCTGCTCCAGAGATGAATACAAACACTGGCTCCTTTCTCGTTGTAATTTGTGCTGGCTCAATAGATCTGCTTGGTCTGGCTCAATTAATACATGACTAAAGTGTATTTGTGTTGCTCATTCATTTCAATGAATGAATTAATTACTGTTTAATCAACTCATCAGTCAGTCAGGCTGACCAGGTCCTGACCAGGTCCTGTTGTCTGTGGTTGCAGATCCCGGGGACGTCGTCGGTGCTGCAGAGGAAGTGGCGGTCTCTGCAGTGCTCCGCCCAGGCCGGCGGCCCAGGGGAGTCCGTCCGCGTCCGTACGAGCGCCGTGTCGGCGGAGGTCAAGCAGATCCGAGCACGCAGGAAGACGGCGCGCATGCTGATGGTGGTGCTGTTGGTGTTCGCTCTGTGCTACCTGCCCATCAGCCTCCTCAACGTCATGAAGAGGTAGGCCCCCGTCAGGGTGTGGAACAGCTGGGCCTGGCCCAGACCGCAATGCTTGGGGTGCACTTGATTTGGGTCAACATGGAGAACTTCACTGACGAAGCGGTGCCTAAAGTGCACACATAGATATACATCAAATTCACCCTCTATGTTTTGGACCCTCGTAGGCTATAGACTGTCTATCAAAGACCTCAGTCCCAGAGGTAAATACTACAACACGAGCAAAGACGATTTTGTATTGACTCCAGAGGAATCAATACTCTGTGCAATCCAGTAAAAAAAGGACCCAGATGATGATTGACCAACAAACTCCAATCAATGCAGTAGTGAGAGACAGATCAAATCCCTGCTCCCTAGCCTCTCCATCTCCAACATCTCTTTTTCCCTCCTTCCCTGTTCTCCATCAGGGTCTTTGGTACCTTCAAGAAGACCAACGACAGAGAGACAGTCTACGCTTGGTTCACCTTTTCTCACTGGCTGATCTATGCCAACAGCGCAGCCAATCCCATCATCTATAACTTCCTCAGCGGTGAGTGGATCAGAGGAACGTCTGGTCTCATGATTTTATCACGCCATCTGCTGGACAGCCTGGGGCTTGATCACACAGTCCAAACTTTCCCTCATGAATAAATGACGATCTTATTTTAGGGGAAGATCGGTACTGTACTGCAGTTGATGTGTTGATTGAGAAACCTGTAGTAGAAAAGATCTTCTGTCTGCAATCATGGAAGGTCCTTAGTCCACAGACCTTGTTGAGTTGTGTTGTGGGTCCTTTGTTTGAGGAAAAATGCCTCCCGCGGTTGCGATGAATGGGAGGCTAATTGAAAAGAAGCCTCTTTTAGCCAGTTAGCCATGAATCTGAATTACAATACAGATGAAACGTCTAAATTATAATTGCCCTCACTTACTTACACAGTTGCATTCATGAAGTATTAATCATTGCATTCTCATAATTAATTGTTCAGTGTGAACTGATTAGTCTTTGAACCAGGCCTGGTCTGATAACACTAAAGAGGTGGTTTGAGTATTCATGCAGAAGAATAGTTCAAACAGACACATCCCTGCATAATTCCAACTCATTAAGGAATATTGACAGCATCCAAGTCTCATGTGTGAACATTCTGTGTGTTCAAAGGAAGTGTGCTCTTGTTCCCTCAGGGAAGTTCCGAGAGGAGTTCAAAGCGGCGTTCTCTTGCCGCTGTTTCGGGCGCGGTCCGAGACCCAAAGAGTGGATTCAGGCCAGGAACAGCACTGACAGCAGGAAGTCTGTCTCTACTCAGGTCCAGAACGTCGACAGTGTGTCTCGAATATCAGACCAGGTAGTTTAATACTAAGAGGGGAGGGGAGACTAGCGGAGGGGAGAGGAGATGAGGGGAGGGGAGTGAAGTGAAGGGGGGGGGGGGGGGAGGGGAGAGGAGAGGAGAGGAGAGGAGGGGAGGAGTGGAGAGGAGGGGAGTGAAGGGGGGGAGAGAAGGGGAGAGGAGAGCAGAGGAGGGGAAAAGTGGAGAGGAGAGGAGAGGAGGGGAGGGGAGGAGAGATGGGGAGGAAAGGGGAGGGGAGGAGAGGAGAGGAGAGGAGAGGAGAGGAGAGGAGAGGAGAGGAGAGGAGAGGAGAGGAGAGGAGAGGAGAGGAGAGGAGGAGAGATGGGGAGGGGAGGATAGGATAGGAGAGGAGAGGAGGAGAGATGGGGAGGGGAGGATAGGAGAGGAGGGGAGAGGAGAGGAGGAGAGATGGGGAGGATAGGATAGGAGAGGAGAGGAGGAGAGATGGGGAGGGGAGGAGAGGAGAGGAGAGGAGAGGAGAGGAGAGGATGGAGGGAGAGGAGAGGAGAGGAGAGGAGAGGAGAGGAGAGGAGAGGAGAGGAGAGGAGAGGAGAGGAGAGGAGAGGAGAGGAGAGGAGAGGAGAGGAGGAGAGATGGGGAGGATAGGATAGGAGAGGAGGGGATGGTCTAGATCAGCCCCATCCCCCAACTGGGGATTCACTTTAGCCATTATATACAAACAGATTAGGGAACACACACATTATATCCTCAAAAAATAATGACAAAGACTTGATTGTGTGTGAGAATGCAGGCCCTGGTGTCTGTCCTCTGCCTAGCCAATCATCCCCAGGATCAGGGCTTGATCCCTGGGTAGGATGAAGGTGCTGATGGGTCTACAGGGACATGTTGCTGGGAACAGATTACACCTCATGATGCTGCTCACACACACACACACACACACACAGAGACCCATTGTGCCCAGGGCACCTCCACTCCTCAGATGGGACAGACCAGAGGATTCAGAAGGATGATCTGCCTAGATGAAAGATGAAAGGCTGTGGTGTGGGCTCAGTATATATAACTCACTGGAATTGATCAGACCTGTGATTATGATGATGCGATGTCATGTTAAAATATAGAGTGTGTGAGTGAGTGAGTGAGTGTGTGAGTGAGTGAGTGAGTGAGTGAGTGAGTATCTGGAAGTGGAAACAGAATGTTTCAGCACAATGTGATTATCTGATGTTTCCTTTCAATGTTGTTTTCGTGTGTTATTTATGTCAACTCTTGTGACGCTGATTGGCCCGTTGCTGTCCTATCCTAGATGCTAATTATGATGCTTTCACATGGTTATTTCCTCTCAAGTCTTCAGAGAAATGTTCATAAACAAATCAGACTTATTTAGATTTTAGATTTGTTTTCTTGAATTATGGTTTATTGTTATTGTTTGGTATTTTAATTATTGCATATGGAAATCAGTTCTTAGATCCAGTCATGTTATTTTCACGTCACATATTTCAACTATTTGCAGCCTATGTATGGTCATGATAAGAGAACTTTGAATATAATTGATTGTTGTGCTTGTCGTTATTTACATTGTATGTGTGCAAAACACCTGTCAATTAGGTAAGTGTGATTTATGGACACTAAACTGACCTTTGACTTGACGTCATGCAGCATGCATTCATCTGAGTTGACACATGAAAATGTACCGCTATCCGACCTTATACGCTATACCTTACTCGTGTTGGGCTTGACTCATTCAAACAAATACTTCTTTTGAAGCAATCCTACCTTTCTACGTTTCAATGTAAATCACTCACAATCATTCACTCAACCAATCAATCACATACCAATAAAGTTGACTTTTTACATTAGTTTTGTTTTTAGTTGAAGAGCATAATCTGTTTACCGGCCCCGTACACCCATCATCGTGTCCCACCTGATATCGTGTCTTTCAAGTGACGTCTGAGCGCTTGACGCAGGAAATCACTGTTCGGCCCTTCACCGGAGCTGTCCTGTTGTTGAGGTGCTTAGCGCAAGGTAAGAGGGACGCGTTAAAATGCAGCGCAAGGCAGCCGTGGAAACCGCGATACTACTTGGTGAGTAAGATGCTATTTCATTAACGGATGTTTAATTGGTTAATAGCTAATTACTCGTCGATCGTCATTTTCGGGTAATCACAGCACTGCTAACATATGTCAGATTATTATTCTAATCCATCAAATCCAGAATATTTGTTATTTATTTAACATGAGCCACGTGAATTAGTTTTCAAACACAACTTTGTAAAACGATAGCTGCTTTGAATGTGATGTAAGTTTGGGGGGTCAATAGTAGTATTGTGTAAGCGCATGATAGCCTACCCAACTTTGTGTTTGTTGACAAAAATATTTTTTAATGGACTTAAAACATCATGGTTAAAGTAAAACATCGACATTTTATGCACTGAAACATTAAGGCGTTGACATTGCTACTGTTGGCGTCCTCGTGTAGTTTATTAGTTCCCTATAGGTAAGGTGAGTTCCGGATTAAACCTGTCAAGTTGCGATATTGAATACTTTTGTAATAGTCGTGTCATGGTCATGTCCCAGGAGTTGTAATGAGCCAGTTAAGCAGCATAAGGTGCACCAGATCTCCACCTAGCTGTCAGCAGAACTGGGAAACATGCATGGCCCACTTCTGTTCCAGCAACCAGACAATTCTTCAACACATCTGCAAAGGTGAGTACAAAAATTAAATAATAATAAACCTATTATTATAGGTTTATAATTGAAACCCTATTAATTACCCTAAACCCTATTATTGAAATCCTATTATTATATCTATATTAATATCTATATACACACATGAATACAATAAATCAAAATGTAAAATAGATTCAGAACAATCTTTCCACCATGGCTTGTGGTTTGTTATCTAATTCCAGCTATAGAGCGACCTAGGTTTGACCGCCTAGCAGTTCTCTCATTCAGTTAGCTCCTATTCGAAGCCCCAGGACATCCACAAAGTGTCTCATCCAGTGAGGTCTTGTCTCCTGTGGGGAGGTGGGGAGGGGTGCAGCCTGCAGCCTGGGGCCCAGTGTAGCCTGCTTAATACCTGTCTCACACCAAACACCTGGAGGGCAACGGATGGCACCATTCAAAAGTCATTATTAATGAATCTAACTCGGCTTTACATTCAAGCATGGGTTCATGTCGAAGGTGGTATAGCTGGAATATTAAGTGCGTGTGTCCATTCAACACAGTGCGATTGAGTGTATTCGAGTGAAACTGTCAAACTGTATTTATCTCTACAATGCACATTTCAAGTCCAAGTGCTTTGCACAAACTGGGATAACAATGAGGTGTGGCAAATAAAACAAAACAGAAATGAATAATGAATGAAAGTAGGCTACAACAAATTGAAGAAACATCAATCGATAAGAGCAAACAACTCAACAGTTCGAATCCCTAATAATAATGAACTGCCAAATCCCTTTTCTGAGACGAGTGTGCTTCTCTCTGGCTTTACAGAACCATCTAGAAAGGTCAAGGATGTTTCTCATGAATCAGTTTGCTCAAACATGTCTACCAAGGATGTGAAAAGCAAACCCACAGATTAAACATGAACCTCTACACTATAATAACCTGCTGTGTTGACCAATATGGAACTTGAGAAGACACACACACACACACACAACCACTCACAGCACCTGTTTCCCAGAACAGATATCAATACAGACGTGTGTGTGTGTATTCATCATCTTGTGAAAAGCCTGTTTTTCAACCTCCCTCCTTTGTGTGTGGTCCTAGATGGAGCTTGCCAGATGAAAGGCTGGCGTCGGTGTGCCCTCACCCTGCGCTCCCTGACGGAGGGCCACCCAGACCTGCGCCCCTGCCTCTGTCCTGGGGAGGGCGAGAGGCCCTGTGCCCTGCTCAGACAGCTGCACACACACTGCCTCCCACACACACACACAGGTGATCCTCTGCTCTCTCTTAGGAGTGTACAAGGACATGGTCTCATCTCTGCTCTCTCTTAGGAGTGTACAAGGACATGGTCTCATCTCTGCTCTCTCTTAGGAGTGTACAAGGACATGGTCTCATCTCTGCTCTCTCTTAGGAGTGTACAAGGACATGGTCTCATCTCTGCTCTCTCTTAGGAGTGTACAAGGACATGGTCTCCATCTCTGGTCTCTCTTGTAGAACAGACGTGTTTTAGGACAAGGTCTTTATGTCTGGTGTCTATTATAACCTGTATCCCCAGCAGGTGTAAATCAGGACAAGGTTTCTTGTGAGGAATCAGGTGTGAAGGATAGGGTACCTGAGTAAGAATACCTGGAGTTACATTTACATTTAGTCATTTAGCAGACGCTCTTATCCAGAGCGACTTACAGTAAGTACAGGGACATTCCCCCGAGGCAAGTAGGGTGCAGTGCCTTGCCCAAGGACACAACGTTATTTTGCACGGCCGGGAATTGAACCAGCAACCTTCAGATTACTAGCCCGACTCCCTAACCGCTCAGCCACCTGACTCCCTAGACACTGCTTTGTTTGTGGTGCTGATTAAGTGTAATATGATATACCTTCTTAACCACCCACACCCAGGTAATGGATAGGGAACAAACAATGCCATGTATGTATATACTGTATGTACACATGTGTACACACACACACACACACACACACACTCACACACATGCGTACGTGATCGACACACTTTGGCAGTATTTGAACCCCTCACTGGGAAGTGGAGTGAGTGAGTGTAGCTACAGCCTATTTTGGTGAATTGGCCAATCCCAGGAAGAAGGAGGTGAGAGAACAGAGAGGTCAGCCAGTCAGAGAGGCAGAGCAGAGGGCAGCCAGAGAGGCAGAGCAGAGGCCAGTCAGAGAGGCAGAGCAGAGGGCAGCCAGAGAGGCAGAGCAGAGGGCAGTCAGAGAGGCAGAGCAGAGGCCAGTGAGAGAGGCAGAGCAGAGGGCAGTCAGAGAGGCAGAGCAGAGGCACAGCCTCCAGCTGGCCCTGTGACTGGTGACTGGAGGGGCCTACAGCCAAGGAGCCCGGAGACAGTGACAGGAGAGCAGTTGGTGAAGGGGAAGGCCTGTTAGGGAGGCCTGGGGGTGGCGTGGCCCTGTGGCCCTACGGCCCTTATCTGTCCTGGGGCCCGGGGCACCAGAGGAGAGGACCTGCTGGAGAGGAGGGCCCAGGGGAGAGGACCTGCTGGAGAGGAGGGCCCAGGGGAGAGGACTTGCTGGAGAGGAGGGCCCAGGGGAGGCCGGGCATCATTGTTGCCATTGGTCATCTCTTAACTGGCATGGATGCAATTACAAAAAGTAGAGGACAGAAGTAGGAGACGGAGGAGCGGAGAGAGGAGAAATGAGAGAGGAGATTGAGAGAGGAGATTGAGAGAGGAGATTGAGAGAGGAGATTGAGAGAGGAGATTGAGAGAGGAGATTGAGAGAGGAGATTGAGAGAATTTAATCGTCTTCAAATCAACAGGGTTGTTTTTGCCAGTACACCTATAGGTTACTCTAGATTACCGGTACTATAGGTGCTTTGTCCTATACATGTAAATGGGTCTTTCCACTACGATAGGTACAATAGGTGCTTTGTCCTATACATGTAAATGGGTCTTTCCACTACGATAGGTACTATAGGTGCTTTGTCCTATACATGTAAATGGCTCTTTCCACTACGACAGGTACTATAGGTGCTTTGTCCTATACATGTAAATGGGTCTTTCCACTACGATAGGTACTATAGGTGCTTTGTCCTATACATGTAAATGGGTCTTTCCACTACGATAGGTACTATAGGTGCTTTGTCCTATACATGTAAATGGGTCTTTCCACTACGATAGGTACAATAGCTGAACAGAAGATGACTCCTCCAATGGACTGGGAAACCAACCGTCTCCAAGGTAACGGCCATTACTGCTGTACATCACCACCTCAGGAGATATTGGTGTATGAGTCATTTCCTGTTGTTAGGATACCTGTCACATTGGGAGCCGTGCATAAAACATTCACATGCTATACTATTAAGCATGTCTTTCCAGATCCTTCCCTTCCTGGTCTCCCAGGGCCCAGCAGAGGCGGGTCCTGTCTACAGCAGATGTCTGTCTGCATCCAGGACAATGCGTGTAACAGACAGCTGGTTCCTGTCATCCAGACCTGTTCCAGCAAACCTTGCCAAAACAGCCAGTGTGCCCGAGTCACCCAGGCCTTCTACCGGGGCCTGGCTGCAGAAGTGGCCCTGGGGCTGGGGATGTGCCAGTGTGAGCCTGGGGACCTGGACTGCCAGGGCGTCCAACACACACTGCACTCTGGCAGCTGTGGGGCAGAGGAGGAGGAGAAGGAGGAGCGGACGTGTCTGGAAGAGGTGGACGGATGTCTGGAGGACTCGACCTGCAGGTCTGATGGACACCTGAGGACACACACGCATGCCCTCGGGGACTCTCTCACACACACACACACACACACACACACACACACACACACACACACACACACACACACACACACACACCAGTGGAAGCTGGTCCATAGAGGCAGAGCGGCTTGCTCCTCCTCTATGTTTGAGGCAAGAGGATGATCAAAATATGAAAAGAGGAATAGCTTGACAGCTTAACATGAGCAAATCTCAATAATTTGTTTTATTTTTTTTATCTCTCTCCTTAGGAAGAAAATCCATTATAGACTATATGATTAAATTGCTTCAACAGCAACACCTGGGTAGGCAAGAGGGGGTCAGAGTGTGTGTGTGTGTGTGACGGGGTGCTCCTGCTGTAGGGAGGTATCTCCAACAACAATATAGCGTACTTCAATATTTTTTATGCTAATCTGTTACCGGCCAAAATACACAAAATGATGCTCCTTGGGAGGACGTGCTCCTTAACCAATCAACAACCAGGATCCAATATCCATATCTCATTGATCCAATGATCATTTCCAGATTTCATCTGCAGTTCTCTAACATTGTATTTGTACTTGAGAGTCAAACTGACTGTATAGTGACATACAATAAAATGAATGATGATATGCAAATTGGAAACTACTTATGCTAAACCCATTAAATTAAAGTAAGGCCTTTGGCTGGTCCATGGAGGCAGAGCATGTATCCAAATGTCACGTTTCCCTTTTATTAATCAAGAGTAGATTACGTTAGATTAGCAATTACGTTATGGCAACAACAGTTAGCTTGTTGGACCTGAAGGACTGTTAAGTTATCTCAAATGGATTCGGATCAGAACAGATAATACTAACAAAGTAATTCAAGACAGGATAGACAGGTTCTCCCAATGGAACCATTTTAGCTTGAGTTTGAAAGCACTGATATACTGTTAATAACTCAAATCCCTCCCCCTCCCTTCAAAGCCACTCCTCCAAAACACATGAACGCTGCCTGACTATTGCCGGGAAGTAGACAGACAAGTAGTCCGTCCAATCATTGCATTCGGTTCGAATGCCGTCCAATCATTAGTGCCGGTGTGACCTTGGTTCAATGATGGTCGTGTTTATTACAGTCCAGCCACGCCCCGGACATCAGATGGATTTCGTTTTACTGTCAAACCTTTTATTTGTTAGTTATCAGGACGTTAATTTAGCAAATATGACAAAAGTGCTTCTTAACAACATGTCCTTTAACAGCAGGGTGAGGGAGGGCTGTCCAGATGCAGAGTGCATCTCTCTCCTCTAGAGGGAAGAACATCTGGAGGATTTCAGTCACAGCTCTTCCACAGTTTGGATGATGCAGCATAGGCGAGGAATATATGATGACCACACTATATTTGGGGTAATAAACTTTGGGTACATTACCTTACTTTAGGTGCACAATGACTTTGCATCAGGTTGCTAGTTAGACTATTACTTATTTGAACATTCGAACACAAAACTTGATCGTAATAAAGCAGAGATAATTAGTCAAATCATTGTGTGTGAAATAATGTGACACCTTGGGTCGGTTTTCCTCTTGTCCTCTCCAAACACACACACATACACAAACAACCAAGCTAACTCACACACACCCCGTCCTGGTGTGGAGCTCTAAGACTCCTCCCCCTCCCCTCCCCTCTCCTCTCCTCCCCATCTCCCCTCCCCATCTCCCCATCTCCCCATCTCCCCATCTCCCATCTCCCCTCCCTTCCCCACCTCCCCTCCCCCAGGCCCGTGCTGGAGGGGCTCCTGTCCCAGTGCTGGTCTGAGGAGGACCGGCCTTGCAGTGCCTCCCTGTCCTCCGTCTGCCTCTCCCTCCTGGACCCCACCCTCCTCCTGCGGCAGCACCCTGGCTGTCTGTCTGCTCTGGTGGCCACGGCGGGGACCCCCCTCCGGCAGCGCTGCACCTGCCGGAGTCTGGACCAGCACGGCCTGCTGCGGTGCACCGCGCTGCACCACGCCCTCCTCAACCACTCACTCTACCAGCGTGAGTGGATGGGGATTTGTCTTTGAAGCCTTTTTCTCTGACGTTGTTGTTGTGATCTTCAATCAGTCGCTTTCGTAATGGCGGTCTGTAAAGGGGCTTGTGCTCAGTTCCAGTGTTGGAGGCGACCGGTTCCTCTCACCAGCCAGACCTTGTGAGTGGACCCCAGACTCACAGCTGGATGAGTGGTAAGTGTATAAAAGTCCTTCCTCTGGTAGATGATGTGTTTGCTGGACAACGATTACACAGTATGGGTCAGAACTTCTAACTTCACCTCAATGGATTTGTCATCACAACCTTGCAGGAAATTTGATTTCATTGAGTCAGGGTTCAATGTCTGCCTTCAGAATCAGGGCATGCTGTTGGGCTACTGTTAATTCCTTCATAACCAAACTGATCTTTTTCTCCTTTCAGACCAGTTGCTGTGTATCTTGGCCTATGTGCTTCTGGTCGTGGCTGTTCTGCCAGGGGCCGTCCTGGTTGTTTATAAGCTGGGGTGAGTCAACAGAAACACACAGTCCAGGATGGCACATTTCACAGCTTGGTGAAATCACACAGTCTTGTTTTTCAGGAGGGAAGTTTGGTTGTCGTATTGTTGTAACTGCAGGACGTACAGAGGAGCAGAGAAGGCAACATTTCAACCACCCGAGAAAAGGAGTTCATTAATTGTTACGTGAACAGACTGATGTCGTGTTCAAACATGCATGTGTGTATCTGTGTACATTGTTATATGTTGTTAGTAAGGGAACTACTGCAGTTCAACTGTAAGAATGTAATTTGATTTAGGGTTTGCATGGTCTAATCCAATGCAACAAAATAATAATGTTTGATTCAATTCACTTTATTGATGCTGAAGGAAATTCAGAGCTGATCATTTTTTTTTTCGATCAATACTTCCTGTTTACATTGTGTTGTGCATAAAGCTTTATAGAAATGACAATAAAACATGTTTGAAAACCAGTTTGCCTGATGACCGGACTGACTGCAAAGTACAGGGAACCCAGACACACCCGACTGAGAACCTGTTCCTGGGAAGAGCAGCCTGGGGCTTTCAGACATTTTATTCAACTGCCAGAGTCAACATGACATGGCAATGATAAAATATTGATTCAGCCTTTAATTATTATTATTTTCTCTCTCTCTCTTTCTATCTGGAGCTCAATGTTGGCGCTGACACTGTCTACCTCCTGTGGCCCCAAACCAGAGCAGAGATTGTCATCATATGTTCCTCAGTGGGACAGTAATACCTTGAGAGTGAAGCTGTTAAGTCTCTGTCTGCAGAAGGCTGCAGCCGCTTTGAAGTCTGCTCTTCTATCGCTGCTATGGAGACTTCTGAATAAAACATCACCCAACCTTCATGTAATCCTGAGTGTGTGGGTGTGGGTGTGGGTGTGCCGTGTGTGTGAGTGAGTGTCGTGTGTGTGTCGTGTGTGCATGTGTGTGTGTCTTCCCACTTCTTCACATCCTTGGTTTAGTGACTTCTACAAGATGCTTGTCTACTGCAGCTCTTCAGAGGCTGATGGATGAGAGAGGCTGTCTGTGCCACACACAGCTGTCTGTGTTTTCTGAACCCTGTCACCAAGCAGTGACCTTTGACCTTGCACAGCCCTATCTTCCCTGAAGTCTAACACTGTACTCTGCATTATGTGAGCACCTGGTTTCATACACATTCACCCCCACACACACTCACAAAGTCAACACACACACAGTCAACATGCAGGACTTTGATGTGAGAACATTGAGTCAAGCATAGGGCTCATAATGATACTAGTAAATGGACTGTACAATAACAATTTCTATGGAATCATAGGCAATTCCTGCTTTGTAAAAACAGTTGTTGGATCACCCTGTGTGCACATCCAGTCCTTCATGTAATTACATTGTTAGGTTCAAATCCTGGGTTGAAAACGTTTACGCTGATTTTAGAACAGGTAAGGGGAGTTGTTAGGCACAACGCGAAGCTTACCTGTTCTAAAATCAGCGTAAACCACGGACTCGCGGGGCTTATTGCTTTTCCAAATCTGTTACTACAAATATTTGATATGGTTTCATCAATAAAAACAATTAGAAACAAAATAGTTTAATAATAAACCGTCATTCTTCCGCTACTACAAAGTATAGTTCCTACATAAATAGTTGCCACGCAACAGCCAGACGGACTTCTTTGCCATCTTTTTCAATTTGAAGTATTCGATGCGCAGTAATATGGAATGTTAAAGAATGTTATGAGGACAACCTGTGAGGTTATTAGTGATGGGAAGTTCGGTTCTTTTTACTGATTCGGCTCTTTGAATCTCGTTCAGTAAAATGAACGAATCTTTTTTTGAGTCATTTGTTCATTTCAGGGGGGGGGGGGGGGTTGGGGGCTAGGGGGCTATACGTCCACTGCAAAGGACGTATAGCCCCTATACGTCCACTGTAGGTTAGTGCATGACATGTGCACCAGCAAATACTATTTCAAAATAAATTCCTGCATTAAAATAATGTATCATGAGTTTGTATGATTTGGTCATGTATTATCACACTAGCATTTAATTATCACGTCAAACAATTACACTGCACTAAACTGTAAGTGTAAATGTAAAGTGAAAATAACAAAACCAGTCAGTATGATGACTTGAGCGAATATAATTCATTCACGTCTTACTAAAACAGCGGCCACGCGAAAGGGAATAAGGAAACTGTTTCCTCTACTAAAAAATACAATGCGGGTCACGTGAAAAAAGGATCCAAAGACTCGTAGAAAGACCGAGTCGGGGAAGGAACTAATCATTCGTTTCCTCTTGCAACAGCCTATACAGGTCACGTGAAAAATGATCGAAAGACTCGTAGAAAGACCGAGTCGGGAAAGGAACGAATCGTTCGTTTCCTCTAGCTACAGAGCCTATGCAGGTCACGTGAAAAATGATCCAAAGACTCGTAGAAAGACCGAGTCGGGAAAGGAACGAATCGTTCGTTTCCTCTTGCAACAGCCTATACAGGTCACGTGAAAAATGATCGAAAGACTCGTAGAAAGACCGAGTCGGGAAAGGAACGAATCGTTCGTTTCCTCTAGCTACAGAGCCTATGCAGGTCACGTGAAAAATGATCCAAAGACTCGTAGAAAGACCGAGTCGGGAAATGAACGAATCACTCGTTGAGAGGACTCGTTACTCCCGAGTCCTTATAAGGATTCGTTCAAAATGAACGAATCGTTCACGAACGACACATCACTAGAGGTTATGCTGGATTTTACAACGGCATGGAATGCGATATAGACAATCACAATCAAGAATGGGAACAACTAGTTTTAGAATTGTAATTCTCTAATCTCGATACATTTTTGAACAACTGGCGCGAGACAAAAGTGAATATGAGAGCAAAGAGTTCAAACGGAAGCAACTTTTTTATGGAGCTAAGATGCACTGTGTCGTCTGTTGTATGTTCACGTCTAAAGCAGACAAAAGTGGATCTTTTTACACAGGCACCGACAATTTTCGAAAACAATCCCTGACCAGCCATGCTAGCAGACATTACCTGGTTTGCGTGACAGTTAAGCGTATCGTTGACAATCTATCTTCCAGGCCGTTGACCATGCTGGTTAGGAATTTAAATGCAGATGCCCATCATGTTTTTGCACGATTTATAACAACGGCATATCACGTAATTAAGACGGACAGACGTTCGCCTTGTTCCCCCGGGCTATTGAACTGCAGCAGAAGAATGGTGTCGACTTGGGTACTTAGTATCATACTGATGAAATGCAATGGAAGCTTTTATAAATTAGCATTGAGGGACCAGAGGTTTCAGTTTCAACCAGACAGTCGTGCAGAGATGGCTGTCAGCAGGGAAGAGAGCACGTCATTTTTTAGGTTAAACGTCAATTGTTTTGCTGACTATTACCTTATTATTTTTTATCACTAGAAATGTGATTTCATTTTTGTTCTTTTTATATCCAGGATGTGTTCAATAAATGGTTAAACATGTTAACAGAATAACATATCTTATAAGTCTTTGGTTTTGTTGTAACAATGATAAATTACAACTTTTGGAGTAAGTTTCAAACCCACTGGCCCGTGGGGCCAGTCGCAATTTTTTTTTTTGTTGAACCCTGTCTTGGTAGGTAGGCTATAACACATATAACCATTTAGTAAATTAGCTAAATATGTCCCTGCCATTGTGCGTGGACCCTGCTGACTGTACAAAACTTAAGAGCCGATGAGATTACCGTTGACAAAGTTAAGTTAATGCTGCAGAATAGATAAACCAGCAGCTGGGTTAAAGTGAGGCAGGCGCGCAGGGTAAGGTACCAGGTGACGTAGGGTGAAAGAGAGGAGGAGGACAATATACATTGTTTCAACTGTTGCCGCGAATGACCCAGCCACTAACCCAGCGGCGGGGCTGCACTAAAACTGCCCAGCACCATGGAAATAACCCAATAAAATGACCCAACAGGCTCCACCCAGCGTTTGGGTAGAAAAAATAACACAGCATTTATTTGAGTGTTCACATCCAGTCCTTCATGTAATGACATTGTTAGATTCACAATCTTGTTCTGTGGTTCTCATCTCTCTCCCTGCAATCTATCCTCACTCTACCAGGAATACTATGAAATATTTAACAGTGTTTCTACTCATTCAATAGGATTCCATCATCATTTTCCTTCATTCGATACACGTGAATGTTTCTTGTTCTTGTTTCCAACGGAGACAGATGGAGACAGAAGGAGACAGCGGGCAGACAGGCCTGACTTAAAGGTCAGCAGAGGCCAGGAGGTCAGATGACAAATAAGACACACAAGCATTTGGCTTCAGCCGTGCAGATGTTTATTTCTCAGACAACAGAGACAAAAAGATTGTTGTACTATCTTATTTTCCACAGTTTTTTCAAGCCCAGTCAGGTCCACAGTGTGATCACAGCGGTATAGCATGAAACACACAGCTTTCTTCTGTGACAGGTGGAAGTATTGTACTGCATGGTGGATCTTCTGACACCACAATAAAGCACACATTTCTATAGAGCTTTAGATTTAAAAGTCAAAAGTCTGTATATCTAAACTGAATGCTATCTAGACTTCAGAATATAGAACATCAGAGTAATTATTTCCAGCAAGCAACAGTAACATCTGAAAATGTAAATAATGAGATCTAAGGTATGGTATTACAGAGTCCTCAGTGGCAACAATACACTTGACTCTGTAATGAAATATAACACTTAATACAATTTAAATACAAGTTATGGCCCCAACCAGTTATGATGGTAGTTGGGTAGCTGAATGAATGATTGAAAATGTTCCCCATGTGGAGACAGACGAACAGGCGCCTAGCTCGACAAAGCCAAGGACAGAGTTTGGAAATGAAAATCCATTTTGGAAGATAATTATCGTCTCTCACACAGCAGGTCTGCCCCGCCCCAGCTGCCCCCTCTGTCTTAATTGTTACCACATTTGGCAGGAAATGAATGAGAAGACACCCCCATAGAACGCAGGATGAAAAACATTCCCCAGATGAGAGGACTCCCCTCCCTCCCTCCCTCCCTCCCTCCCTCCCTCCCTCCCTCCCTCCCTCCCTCCCTCCCTCCCTCCCTCCCTCCCTCCCTCCCTCCCTCCCTCCCTCCCTCCCTCTGGCTCTCTCTCTCAGGCTCTCTCTCTCATCATCATTTATCTCTTTATCTTTCTCTTTCTATCTATCCTTGCCCGTTTCTATCTCTGTCTTTCTCCACCCTATCTCTCTTTCTTTCTATCTCCTCTCAACCCCACCTCTCCCCCTCTCTGTTGATCCCAGTCTCTGTGTCTCCTTCTCCTTCACTTGGGGGCCCACTGACACACGCCTGAAAGGGATTAACATCCATTTAATTGCCAGTTTAACAAACTCAACAAAACGAAGGATATGGCTCTATGGCAACGAGCTAGGACCTGGCAGGGGAAGTTAACTGATCTGGACAAGAGGAAGTGAAGGTTTATACGCTTCTCTAAATCAGAAACGTGTAAGTGCCCCTAGAGACCAAGTTTAGTAACTCAGGTGTTGGTCATCCAAGGTCACAACTGCTTATGAATCTATCGTAAGGACCTGATGGATGAGATTAAGTTAAGGTTGTTGGGGTTTAATCCACTTTCTAAAACTGGTTGTTCCCATCCTTGATTGTGATTGGCTATATCGCGTTCCATGCCGTTGTAAAATCCAGCATAACCTCACAGGTTGTCCTCATAACATTCTTTCCGCTTCGCGTCGTGCCTAACTACTCCCCTTACCTGTTCTAAAATCAGCGTAAACCACGGCCTCTTGGGGCTTATTGCTTAATTTAAACTGTTCTCTCCAGTTCTGTTCAAATGCTGTTTCTGAGTATCTTAGGCTTTCTGCCTAAAGAAACAGAGGGATTGCACTTCATATGCCGTACACAACACAATCATCTATAGATCTATGTAACATAGACAATAACTTCTACATGTATGTAACACAGACAGTAACCTATAGATCTACATAACACAGACAGTATCCTATAGATCACCGTGACAGACAGTAACCTATAGATCTATGTAATAGAGACAATAACCTCTACATGTATGTAACATAAAAAGTAACCTATTTATATATGTAACATAGACATGAACTTATAAATCTAAGAAGCATAGAAAATAACCTACATATATATATGTAACACAGACAGTAATCTTTACATGTATGCAGCATAACCAGGGATACACTGTACGCGCTAAAGGGAAAGGGCTTCTACTCTCCTCTCCTGCCGCGTGGTCATGTGATGTCATCGAGACACCTGATTGGCTCTTGCCTGGGCTACCTTGGAGTGCGTTGGGCGCCCCAGTGCCTGGCAGATGAAGTCCCCAGCCTCGATCACCTTGGACAGATCCACGCCCTGCCAGGGGAGACAAGCTCAGTGACACCAGAGACACCTTCCAGAGCTGGGCCTTTAGCATGCTGAAGCAGCTCTGTGTCTCCAGCAGGGGGAGCACCTGCAGCACAAACGGCTGGGAAGCAAGAGAGGCTGTCCATACAAAGACTAGACAAGAATATAAGAAATTACACCAAAACTCTAACCGACAGATGAAAGGTCACCAAACAAGACCAGATTAGACTACTCTTTTAGGGAGGAAGAGAGGAGAGCAGAGGAGGGGGGAGAGGAGATGAAAGGAGAAGGGAGTTGAGGAAAGGGGAAGGAAAGGGAGGAGAGGACCTGAGAGCAGAGGAGAGGAGAAGTGAGGAGAGAGAGAAGCAGCACTCACGGTCTCTATCCCCATGCCTTGCAGCATGTACAGGACATCTTCCGTTGGCACGTTTCCAGAGGCTCCCAGGGCGTAGGGGCAGCCTCCCAGCCCTGCCACCGATGAGTCCACCACACACACCCCCATCTGCCAGGACATGCAGAACACACACTCAGCACTCACTAGGGCACGCACACACACACACACCCCAAGCTGCCAGGACATGCAGAACACACACTCAGCACTCACTAGGGCACGCACACACACACACACCCCAAGCTGCCAGGACATGCAGAACACACACTCAGCACTCACTAGGGCACGCAGGGACAGTGTCTCTCACACACACACATTTAGACTGTATACATGTATTCGGGGACACACACACACTTACTGTACATGCACACACAGTCTATGCCATGGCCAACGGCATGGCACACAAACGCAAATGAACGTTCACACACACACATTCCAGGTAGAGGAACAATGTCCCTTGTTCAGGGGGCTGTGGTGTGTGGGTATGTGGGCAGGGAGAGGGGGGCTTGCTAGGCCTGTGGTGGAGCTCAACATCTGGCTGGAGGAGCTGTGGGCGTATTTTTCAGGGAGAGGCGGAGGGGTGGAGAGGGGTTGGAAGGAGGGGTGGAGAGGGGTTGGGAGGAGGGGTGGAGGGGGGTGGGTGGAGGGGGGAAGATGAGGGGGAGAGGAGGAGGAGAGAGAAGGAGAGGGAGAGGGGAGAGGAGGGGGAGTGAAGGGGGAGGAGATGAGGGAGACTGGGAAGGGGACATCTCTTAGTCCTGCTGACTCATCCTGGCTGACAGCTCTAACCTGGACCTGCATACTTGTGGCCTTCTTCATAATAAAGACTGTTCATGTTTCCTGGTCCTCGTGGTTACAGGAGGGAGTTTCAACCACAACCTTGTCATCCTGGTTCACTGGCTGCCTGGTATTCTGCCTCTTATGTGTCACTCATACACAACATTGTATAGCTCTCGGTAACAATTAGTCTTGTTTCCTTTGGTACAATCATCAAACACACACACATATAGGCCTGGGCAGATGTTTACCAACACAAGCCAGCACACACAGGCTTGGGCACACACACCCATAAGCATACGCACCCATAAGCAAACGCCAACGCAAACACTCTCACACACACACATGCATCCATTGCTTAAAGGACCATGAGATATACATAAGCGATTCTCTGCATTCTTAAGGTGCCCTCTCAAGGAAATATCCCTGGCGTGCCACATGGTTCTGTGGGATACTCTGTGTGTCAGCCTCCTCTACCCAGTCTGGACTCCATATGAGAGGTAATGATGCGTTGAGGCTGGTTCCCCTGCCTTTCTGTTGGACTGCACAACCAAACAAGACGGATACATTTACCACGCACGAGGCCCGGGACCTGACGCATGAGGCCCGGGACCTCACGCACGAGGCCCAGGACCTGACACACGAGGCCCGGGACCTGACGTACGAGGCCCAGGACCTGACGCACGAGGCTCGGGACCTGACACACGAGGCCCGGGACCTGACGCACGAGGCCCAGGACCTGACACACGAGGCCCAGGACCTGACGTACGAGGCCCAAGACCTGACGCACGAGGCCCAGGACCTGACGCACGAGGCCCAGGACCTGACACACGAGGCCCAGGACCTGACGTACGAGGCCCAGGACCTGACGCACGAGGCCCGGGACATGACGCACGAGGCCCAGGACCTGATGTACGAGGCCCGGGACATGACGCACGAGGCCCAGGACCTGACGCACGAGGCCCGGGACCTGACGCACGAGGCCCAGGACCTGACGCACGAGGTCCGGGACCTGACGCACGAGGCGCGGGACCTGACGCACGAGGCCCGGGACCTGACGCACGAGGCCCAGGACCTCTGCGTTCAGCCCGCCACCGGTGACCTCATCAAACCGTGAGGAAGAACCCATTGTGTTGGGACAGTTTGAAACTCCCTTGTATAGGGCTCCTGTCATCAGCGACCACAAGTAGAACTGCACCAGCAGGCACCTGATGAAGACCTGGCTGCCACGCAGGTGGACAAGCTCCGGTGAACTCTGACTCCTGAAACTCTAACAGACTCTGACTCCTGAAGCTCGAACAGACTCTGACTCCTGAAGCTCTAACACTCTGACTCCTGAAGCTCTAACACTCTGACTCCTGAAGCTCTAACAGACTCTGACTCCTGAAGCTCTAACAGACTCTGACTCATGAAGCTCTAACACTTTGACTCCTGAAGCTCTAAGAGACTCTGACTCCTGAAGCTCTAACAGACTCTGACTCCTGAAGCTCAGACTCTGACTCCTGAAGCTCTAACAGACTCTGACTCCTGAACTCGAACAGACCCTGAATCCTGAAGCTCTAACACTCTGACTCCTCCTGAAGTTCTAACACTCTGACTCCTCCTGAAGCTCTAACAGACTCTGACTCCTGAAGCTCTAACAGACTGACTCCTCCTGAAGCTCTAACAGACTCTGACTCCTCCTGAAGCTCTAACAGACTCTGACTCCTCCTGCAGCTATAACACTCTGACTCCTGAAGCTCTAACAGACCCTGACTCCTGAAGCTCTAACAGACCCTGACTCCTGAAGCTCTAACAGACTCTGACTCCTCCTGAAGCTCTAACACTTTGACTCCTGAAGCTCTAACACTCTGACTCCTGAAGCTCTAACACTTTGACTCCTGAAGCTCTAACACTTTGACTCCTGAAGTTCTAACACTCTGACTCCTGAGCATAGGTCACTGATCATAACAACGAGGTAGTCCCAAACATTGCAAGCAGCCAAAACATGAAGCATACATTGTGAACAAACTAAACAAGTGCCAAATGGAAGACCCATAAGAGCATGCAGCTATACAAGTTACAAATCAAAACAACATGAACCACAAAAAGTGCAAGACTGTACCTGTAGAAGAACAATCAACAGTAAAACAGTCTAACAGACCTTGACTCCTGAAGCTCTAACACTCTGACTCCTCCTGCCTCTCCCTGGGAGGGCTCTGACTGTGTAGTCAATTGACCATAGCTTTTGATAACTGTAACGTTTTCCACCTGTCTTCTGGACATTTTCCTACTTCTTGGCAGACACAGATTGTCAGGGGACCCAACAGTGCTCGAAAGTAAATGCACCTCTCAAGACCATCAGCGATCAGGTAGGACAGCAGGCACACCAAGACCAGTTTAGACGCACTTGATTTCACTTCCCCAGCACACGCTCGTTTTGATGTAAACCAAATGCAACTTCAATTCCCAGACTTATTATATCAATATCTTTTATCAATGTCAGACTTTTCCTGCAGGTTTGTCCTGAACAATGGTCCTAATTGGTGGCTGGTCTCTGAAGGCTGGCTGTGTTTCGTCCAGAGAGAGTCAGTCTGTGCAGCCTATAATTGCTGTTTACGTTGGCAGGGGGTGTGATCCACTGTGGTGTGCAGCATGCACGAGATTTCCAGGCTTTGGTTTAGGCCAGAGCAGGATATTGTAGCAGGCAGAGTTTCTCTGTTGTGTAAACATAGAGTAGTCATCTAGCGTGCTACTCTGGGGTTTAGCTGCTAACTGCAAAGGCGGGTAGGCGGGTGGGGGTATTCGGCATACGGTTTCATCAGGGAACAAAGGACAGCAGAATGTCCGACCTCCCCAAAGCACAGCCGCCCGACCTCCGTTCCTCTGGAATCCCTCCACACGGTCACTGCCGGAGATCTCTATCTCGCCGCGCAGGGATTGGTGGTCAGAAGCTGAAAAATTGCCGGTGTTCAATTAGCCTCATGCTGCCCGGGAACCAGATGTGAGCTTGCCGTTCCAGAGGCGGCTTCAGCCAGCCGTGGAGGGATAAATACAATGGCATTCCTGAGGCAGCGGAGACAGGCGGTCTGGTCGCTCTGCATCTCAGAAGCACATGATGCAGGGACACGGAGGCCCGTTGACATGCTCTGACGACGGGCACACACGCTGCCTTCTCTCTCTCTCTCTCTCTCTCTCTCTCTCTCTCTCTCTCTCTCTCTCTCTCTCTCTCCGTGGCCGTGCGTCACAGACAGTAGGTTGGGAGAGAGGTTGAAAGAAAAGAGATAGGGAGAGGAAGAAAAAGAGAGAGATCGAGAAATTGAAACAGAGAGAAAGAAAGAAAGACAGACAGACAGACAGACAGAGACAGACATAGAGCATGAAAGTAATGGAGAAAGAGAGATAGAGGGAGTGAAAAAGAAAGAAACTGAAAAAAAATATAGATAGATGATAGATGATAGATAGATGATAAATAGATAATAGAAGAAGGAAAGAAAGAAAAAAGAAAGGAAGAAAGACAAAGAAAGAAAGAAAGAAAGAGGAGGGTAAAGGGGGCACCATGTACAGTATGTGTGGTAAAGGGGGCACCATGCACAGTATGTGTGGTAAAGGGTGCACCATGCACAGTATGTGTGGTAAAGGGGGCACAATGTACAGTATGTGTGGTAAAGGGGGCACCATGTACAGTATGTGTGGTAAAGGGGGCACCATGTACAGTATGTGTGGTAAAGGGGGCACCATGTACAGTATGTGTTCATTGATTTGAAGCAGTTCTGTTTCCTCACCCACAGCCTTGATATTTCACTGTATAAACCGAGGAACTGAAAGACATTGTTTCAGAGGTGAGGCTAACTCACGCGGCTGACAGTGCTCTAACCGACATCAGCCTGCTGCAGCCATACATCCAGCAGCCCTGGGTTAGGGTAGGGGTGCCAATCCAAACAGCCTTTCCTGATATTTCATGGTGAAGAAAGGGAGCCAGCCTGAAGTTATGAATGGGATTACTGACATGTGAAAACGGAGAGGGATTTCAACTGAGGCGACCTTCAAGCTGAAGCCCTGGTTTTGTTTGAGTCCGTGACTGGAAATCCAATGGTGACCATGACAACACTGACAGAATATTCAGGGTTGGTGCGGAGGTCTGCGGATCAACCACAAAGTCAATGAGTTGAATGTTTATTCAATATCATACATCGTTTTAATGCCAATAAAGAATTACTGGCGGACCTTTTTCGCCAACAGCTTTACGCAGCTTCAGCGCAACACACAGAGCTATTCACCGTTACAGAACACTAGAGATCACCCCGTGCCTGGAGTATCCAGGCAGGTCAGGGCAGGGTAACCACCAGAAGACATTACAATGACTTTCTGTTGCTCCACAACTACAACCCTGTCCTCTTGTCAAAAGCCCACCAGATTCCTGTCTGGATCAGCTGGTTCGTATGAGTCTAACAGGAGTTAGTCCGTTGTGTCCGAACGATCCAGACTTCACATTTGACATGCATGGAGGTGCTGAATGCTCCCAGCTCTAAGATCCTTGTCCTGTTGACAGTGCCGATGTCAAACGGTGCCGAGCAGAAACTAGGATTGAGGAGGAACTAGACCTAAATGGTTTGAGAAGAGATTAGGATTGTGGAGAGATGAATGTAGAACGAGAGAGCAGGCTGCGACGAGAAACTTGAAAATTGAGGAGAAATGAAGCTTAGCACAAGTTCAGTCAGGCAAGATCGAACTCTGCCTGCTCGGGCCTTACACCGTTATGTCTCACTACTCACTCCCCCCGCCACGCACACTCTCTCCTTTCCCTCCACCTCAATGCCTGGGCTGTGTGTCTGGGTTTCAGTGTTCGACGAGGACGCTCACTTCTATCAATTAGCACAGTGACGAGCCTCCCCTGCTAGCCTATCATCCTGCTGCCGTGCCTTGAAATACGTTTCTCTCCCTGTGTAGTTTGTCCATGTTAGCACGGTGAGCGACCCTCCACCTCCCCGTCGCCGCCCGGTAGCTTCTTATCCTGCTTCCTCGACTCGTCTGGCTGGTTCGTCTGGCTGGTTCGTCTGGCTGGTTCGTCTGGCTGGGTCGTCTGCTGCCGCCAGTGCCTAGATTCCGGCGGGGGGGGGGATTTCATCTTCGGCTACTGGGCTGTAAAACCCATCGATCATTGATTTCCCCGTGGGGTCTAAGTGCCAAACACCTGTTGTTAAGTCCATCATCTTTTGTCAAATAAATATCACGTCATTCATCCCAGGTCTCTCCTGATTTAAACTAATTTGAGGAGAGACTAGAAAACTGGGCAGAGACCGAGATCCCCTCGTCCCGTAGCTCAGCCCTTCAGCTGACATCAGAAAACACAAAAACATTGGCGTCAGATTATCAATGTTTCTCAAGGCAGGCCTGTGAAATCCAAGTCAGGACGTTCTCATAGTGAGGCCACGCCAAAGGTGGGCTGGTAACAAAGACCTTCCTGAGATCCAGAGAGCAGGAGGGACAAAGAGCAGGAATGTCTTCCGGGGGAACAAAGAGAGTGGTGACTCGGGGCCAGCAGGGTGAGCGAAAATTCATTTCTCTCCCAGTTGGAGGTGGTGATGCTGAGCACTTGCAGTCTCAGTAATGAAAAGCCAAGATAAAATCTTTCATTTCCACTCAAGTTTGTTGAGTTGCGGGGAGGACAAATGGCAGGCTAAATGTCTGTGCTGCTATTATTTTCGGTGGTGTCTTCAGGGCAGCTGTGATGAATCTATCTCTAACGTGATCCACCCAGAGGAATGCGTCTCTTGTCCTGCTTCCCCTCACTCCTGTCAGAAGGGCCTAAAATCAGCCTCTCAGGAGGAGGAGCTGCGAGGAAGCTCCTTGATGCTCAGAGAGAGGAGATGAACACACAATCCCCTCGAAAAGGAAAGGGAAAGGAACATTTCAACGTAAAACCATGGATTGGTCCCGAATGTTGTGTGTAACAAGTTTGATTTTCCAGATTTGGAGACCCTGAATTCTCTGCATTGAAACTTTCAAATCTAACTGTTGTCTTATTTTTTCTGTCCACAAAATGACTGTTTCTAGTTAAGTGGATGACTGTTTCTGGTCTGGAAGACTGTTTGTGATTAACTCACTCATCCCGTCTCGGAGGAGTATGCTAAACTTGACCGTGACTCCTGTCTTACTTTGTTCATGGATGAATGTCTCAGTTACAGAGCTACAACTGCACATTGGCCCTCCTCTCTTCTCCTCTCCTCTTCTCCTCTCCTCTTCTCCTCTTCTCCTCTCCTCTCCCCACACCTTCCCACCCCACCCCTCTGCTTCATTCCTTTACTGTCCTCTCCCCTCCCCATCCCTCTCCACACCTCCCCCCTCCCCTCTTCTGCTCTCCCTTGCCCTCCCTTCCTCTCTTTTCTTCTCCTCTCCTCTCCTCATTTCTCTCCTCTCCCCACCTCTCCTCTCCCCCCCCCCCCCCCTTCTCCTCTCTTCTTGCCATGTGGTGAGTCTGGCCTGTGATGGGATCATTTTCTCTCTGGCTTTAAGCGCAGCATTGTCAGGTAGTTCAGCAGCATGTTGACAGACGAGTCCACAGCCCCTCTGGGCTCCTCTCTGTGACTGTCTTTGTCAAGGCCAGGACAACGTCATGAGAAACAGACACCCAATAGGTAAGCCTTTGTGTGGACCCCTCTCATCTTCTGACCCACCCAGCCCCCCTGGAGGATCTCACTCCACCCCCCCCCCCACCCCCCCACGCCCACCTGCTCTTCCTCCACCTCAAATCCCCTACCCCTTCACCTCCTCTGACTCCTCCTTCTCCCCTTCCTCTTACATCTCCCCTTCCACCACCTACCCCTTCACCTCCTCTGACTCCTCCTGCTCCTCTTACATCTCCCCTTCCACCACCTACTTCTCCTCTACTTTCTCTGTCTGCTCCAGAATCTAGGGAAACAAATGCCCCTTGCCCACCCCCACCCCACCCCCTGACCCCACCCCCTGACCCCACACCCACCATCCCCACCAGAGAACTGATTCATCTGCTTTTCTTCTCTATACCACCTGCCTGCCTGCCTGTCTCTCTGTCTCTCTGTCTGACAGTGAGACTCTCAGGTTTTCGCTTCACCGCTAACCCTAGAGGTGGTGACAAACACACTGGAGGAGGGGCGGTTCCAGGAAGCTCTTGTAACAGGTTAATTTGATTTTGCGGCCCAGATAGGGCTTCATTAATGAGGCGTGACGGGGTCTTTTCTCCTGGCTGGGCGAGGTGTGCTGGGGTGTGAGGCCCGGGAGGACCTATCTGATGTTCATTAAGATTCAGGGACTTTTCATGTGGACAGTTGTTGTGTTCTTTTCCTTTGTGGGGTCCCCAGATTAGCTTCCACATGAGAGATCCCCCCCGCGCCGGGCGGACGGATGCTGCCTGGCTGCATGTCACTGCCCTGGTGTAACCTACACCTTTGTTTTTGCTCCCTTCAAATGTCTTCTCGGAGAGGGAAAAAATGCGTTCTTACTACTCGCAGGGTCACAGTACACAGGGGCATTGTGACTCGTTCAGATTGACGTTATGACTATGACTTTGGGGTCCCTGTTGGAGAGAATCGAGATCATTGTTGAACCAGTTATTTTGTGAACTGAATATTATAAAATGTTTTGCACCAGTTGACATTGTTTTGCTTTAACTTCATGTCATTCTGACCTTATTAGCTTTTTAAGTTTAATCTAGTGTAATGTAACTCGTATTCAAGTTGTATAGGCAAAGTCCTACACTGAAGTTGCACTTAAGATTAAGATGTTTTTTTTGTTGCACTGATCTATACAATATTGTAGTTGAGATTTTCTGCTGTACTTTCAACATGCACTTGTTACAACATGTTTGTCACTTTTGTTAAAAGCTAACGAATAAAGTGTAACGGTAAACACAAAGTACATATCCCAGTTCCTTTCTGATGCGCAGGGACCACGAGTCAGTGAGGTTTCATGAAGTGAACTCTTCAGTCATACAGCATTCATATCATTAGCAGTTAGCATCCAGCCTACAACTAAGCTACATCTCTTAGCATTTAGCATACAGCATTCATCTCATTAGCAGTTAGCATCCACCCTACAACTAAGCTACATCTCTTAGCATTCAGCATACAGCATTCATCTCATTAGCAGTTAGCATCCAGCCTACAACTAAGTGACATGTCTTAGCATTTAGCATACAGCATTCATCTCATTAGCAGTTAGCATCCACCCTACAACTAAGTTACATCTCTTAGCAATTAGCATATAGCATTCATCTCATTGGCAGTTAGAATCCAGCCTACATCATTCATCTCATTAGTAGTTAGCATCCAGTCGACAGCTACATCTCATTTACAGTTAACATTCAGGCTAGCTCCCCAGGTTGTACCTGCAGCGCTGTGAGGATGTTAGCTAGGGCTTGACCGTAGGTGTCATGGCAGTGGACGGCCAGGGCGGAGCTGGGCACCTCCCGGAGAACACTCGTCAACATCGTCCTCATGGAGCCAGGGGTTCCCACGCCGATGGTGTCTCCCAGGGATACCTCATAGCAACCAAGCTCATACAGCCTCCTGGCCACCTGCACACACACACACACGCACACACACACACACAACACTACACTGATACACTTCACTGATACTGTGCACTTAAATGTATGAAGGAATGGATGGATGTGTTTGCGAATCAACACATTAATGAAAGAATGAATGAATGAATGAATGAATGGAAGGAAGGAAGGATGCAGTTGGATTTGTGAGTGCATGAATGAATAATTGCATGGATGGCTGAATGAGTGAGTAAAAAAAAGACTTGAGTTAAATCTGCCTGTCTGAATTGAAGGCTTTTTAAAGGGGTAATTGATTGCAGAACCAAATGTACCTTGTCACAGTTGAATAACGACAGTTCAGTGGGTAAAATGGACATATAGTGAACCTCAAAGTCCATTGACACCTCTTCCCCATGCAAATCTCACAATAACATTTTTGCTGTAAAACTAGCTTTTGAGAAAGAAAAGGCTCCACCTTTTTTGGCTCTGGTCTGTACCTTTGTCACACCCCAAAATTTGCTTCTCCCTGCTCTGTGCACTTCCACAGAATTACAAAGAAGATTGTTTTTCTAGCATATTGAAAATGGACTTCAGTGGTAAATGCAGTGTTTAATTCAAATAAATAACCTGTGTTGTCACGTACATCTATAATTCAAGATGCATGTTTGTCCAGATCTATTTTTCAGCAAGATGGCTAGAGCTAACTGAATCTGAGTTGAAACACGATAGTTTGTTTGCTAAGCTGTTAGTGCTAACGTTACCCACCTAAGTCAATCCCGTTTGCTTCGACAACAGAAGTGGAAACAACTAACGTAATCATTTCAAATGATATTTCGTTAATCTGTTGAAAACAATGTTATGAAGACACAATAGATTTAGTTGTACGCTTTTATTTCAAGTCTCCACCTTTGATGTTTCAGTGTGTGCTGTTGGCCGTGTTGTGTCTTTGCTCCTCAGCTTAACTTGTTGTAAACCAACCAATCAGCGCGCAGCTCATCTATATATTCATGAGCATACCATTAAAGGGAGAAAACCTCATTTAATTCTGTGGCTATTTCACAGGAACAGGCCTCATAGAACAGAACCCGGGCCATTTTCAGCCCAACCAATGTTTCATACCCTATTCGGAGACCTTAAGGAACAGTGTGAAATACCCCCCAAACCCAGTCAATCGCCCCTTTAATGACCTGTTTGACCATGATATGTAATGGCGGCAGCTGCACCTCTTCTTCCAGGCTAGTCAAGAGAGCTTTGCTTGTTCGTACTCACCTCAGTGACTTTAGAGGGCTCCACGCTTCCCTCGTATGGACACCCCAGGGCACAGGACACGTATCTGGAAGAACGGAGTAACCACCAGAAAACATTAGCTACAATGACTTTCTGTTGCTCCACATCGACAACCCTGTCCTCTTGTCAAAAGCCCACCAGATTCCTGTCTGGATCAGCTGGTTTGTATGAGTCTAACAGGAGTTAGTCCGTTGTGTCAGAACGATGTAGACTTCACATTTGACATGCACGGAGGTGCTGAATGCTCCCAGCTCTAAGATCCTTGTCCTGTTGACAGTGCCGATGAGAAACGGTGCAGCTGGGTGAACGTCAAACAATATGACCTTTCCATATGTGTAGTGAGGAAATGTAAACCGTCTGAAACACAGTAGCGCATGTGAAAAATAGAAAACCTTCCTCCAGGGGCCTCGAGTCGTTACGGGATACTTCAGTTCGCCACCAGCGGTTCCACTAGAGTCGAGTTGGACCCGTGGGGAAAAAGAGTTCTACATCGTCAGCTCGTACAGCGGTACTTAAGTCACATTCGCCAGAACGGCTGT
This sequence comes from Hypomesus transpacificus, assembly GCF_021917145.1. NCBI lineage: Eukaryota > Metazoa > Chordata > Actinopteri > Osmeriformes > Osmeridae > Hypomesus > Hypomesus transpacificus. Next base: position 724,406 of record NC_061070.1, on the reverse strand, counting down.
GTCAGAGTAATAATGCGTTTCCACAGCGACGCCGATTTGTTTGGCTGTAGATTTACCAGGAGCTACTGTTCAACGTCTCTCACATCCTGTTTGGTTCTATACTGTACCTCTGGGCGCTCCGCGGTCGGCGTAGCAACACGTAGAATGACCCGCAACTGCACATCTGGATCTTTGCTCATGCATGTGTTATTTCTGGAATAATCCAACCCTGAGAAAGTTCTCCTTTTTAAAACAAACTTTCAGTTATTATCTGATTGGTTGAATACAGTATCTTGCTCAGGCTCGGGGTTTTTATCAGTGAGGGAAAATCAGGCGTTGGGTCACTAACACGTGGAGATGAAAGCCGACATTTTTGGACACGGGAACACACCTGTTCCAATATCCAAACTTATCTTTAGTATGCCGCAGCCAGAAAAAATATAGGTAGGATGTTCCAAGACATACCTATAGCCTACGCCCAAAATAACAGGAAGTCTACTTTAGGTAGCAGTTTGAAAGCCAACCTGTTTCTCTGTGGATTCGGACCCCCAACCCTTGGTGCAGTTGAAGAGGCAGTGTTCACCAACACAACAGCAGACCGACCTGACCCTGCTTGTGTCAGTTCAACATGGAGTTTTAGGATGAGCTAGTATGTCCCACTCAAATGCATAATGCATGCAATCGTATAGTTTGTGCTTAACAACAGCAGCTGCACGACCTAGTAAAAGTAACAAGTATGTGATTTGGAATGTAGTCCAAGCATGTTGCAGCTAGCAGAAAGAGGACTGTCTGGATTTCAGTGGTGTCCGTTGGGCTTTTCAGTCCCTTAAAAGCTCTGTTGCATTTGACTAAAGTCCTTCTTCAGCCTACTGACAGCCAACATCAGAGAGGGTGTTGACTGCCAGCCAGGTTATGGGAAAGCTCGTCACACCAGTGTCGTTTGCACACAACCTCAGCCACACGTCCAAGGTCAAAGGTTAGCCAGCCCGGTAGCAGACCTACCCTCGCACGGGGATCTGCTTCTGCTTGGCAGCGCTGAGGACTTCTTCAAACCTCTGCATGCTCTCCTCGATGGAACAGTTGATGTTCCTCCTGCTGAAGGTCTCCGAGGCCGAACCAAACACGGCCACCTCCGTCGCCCCTGCTGCAACCTACAGGATGGGAGGGTAAATGCATGAGTGAAACACAAGGGAACACTGGCTCATCAAGGCTCTGATGGTATGGATGACGATACAGTAGTACGCTGACCGGAGTTCTAAGGATGTCAAAATATCCTTTTAAGCTACATGCACATCTATGGAAATGGGCTGCATTCCTCTCTCCTCCCCTAGTCCTAGCAAATACAGGCAGTAGGGGAGGTATTGATGACGTGAATGATGAAGAAACGTCACTTAGATAATGATACATGGATAGCAAGTAGATGCTTACGGCGTCCTGGAAACCTCGCATGTTTGGCGTCAGCACCGGATACCGAACGTGACGAGCTCTGTGGATCCCTCGAAGGACCTCGCTGTGGTCCGCCATCTCAATCACAGGAAAACCAAACGGTGTTTACACAGCGTCGCTCATGGAGACAAGGTGGCCTCGAGTGTCCATCACTGAGAGGCTTTCACATGGAGACCTCATATTCAGCAGATATCAACTCAAGAAATACTGCCACGTTCTCACGTCATACGTCTCCATTTTCAACTCTGCAAACATGACCTCGTCAACTTTGATCCGTTTCATGAGGTGAGCGGCAGTATGTTTTACGGCGGTGAATGAAATAGCATGCTTGGAAAACAAAACGGAGAGAATAAATATGTCCAGGCTTTTCCACCCTGAACATCTGCATGTCCAACAGAAGAGCTGGTTGTTCTGGAGCAGGGTCCCTCTCCGTGGCCCTGTGGCAGGGACCAATGAGATCCTCCTAAATCACTCAGCGCACTCTGCAGACGCACAAAACAAGATTTATTACCTGGGGCACCCACTTTGAAGACACAAAGCTGGTGGCCTCAATCGCGGTCAGGCCTGTTTGAGACAGCTTGTCTATCAGCTGGATTTTGACTCCTGTCGGAACGATTTCCTGGAAAACAAGGAAATGGAGAAGGAGGTGCAGGGTTTCGATTCGACAGGAGAGGGGAGGCGGGAGGGAGGGAGGAGTGGACATCTGGAAGGTTCTGCTGTGGCCGCCCAGTCTCCGCAATCAGAGTAATTTACTGCACTCACCTGCTGGGTCAGCTTCTTCAAAACATATTTCTTACAATTACAATGTGTGGCTCTCAGATTTGTGATCTGTCAGCATGTTGATCCTCTACTGCTACAGCAGACTGGCGGTATGGAAATGATAAAGTTGTGACTTATACTTGTACCGAGGGAATAGCACGTGAGCCATATGGTGAGATGGTGTCATGTCTTGCAGAGATTTCAAGTTCACTTTGTGTTCATTTGGTCAATACGTTATTTGAGTGGAAAATGTGAAACATATGCCCAAGGTCCAATCATTTTGAAAAAAGGAATCCATATGTTTGAGACAATCTCAGTATTCTTTTCCTTCCATTCCAAAACGATATAGAAAAAAGCATGATGGTTATGTAACACAACAGAATTCACCACTGCTGCCTTGCTAAGTGTCTCATGATGGTGGCCATGAGGGTGTTACGTTTACCTTCTCATTTTGAAGGCCGTCTCTGGGACCCACTTCGACAATTTTCACAAACTCTGGAAACTCTTGACTTGAGGCGCTCTGCACATGAAACAACATCACACCGTCATTCAATAAATCCCCCTTATCCCTCCCATCACTCTTCCCTCGTGTGAGACTGCGTGACAGCCTGGTGCTTGTCTCAGTCAGTGTCTCCAGTCTCAGGTCACTGCTCAGGGCTGGAGGAGCTGTCCCAGTTGGTGTCTCCAGTCTCAGGTCACTGCTCAGGACTGGAGGAGCTGTCTCAGTCAGTGTCTCCAGTCTCAGGTCACTGCTCAGGGCTGGAGGAGCTGTCTCAGTCAGTGTCTCCAGTCTCAGGTCACTGCTCAGGACTGGATGGGCTGTCTCGTCTGACACCAGGGTCTCACTACAGCGTTATTTCAGGACAGGACAGTGGACATTTTCCAAATGTTTGTGCCTGATACCGATAGGCTACTGTGCTGGAGTTCTGAAACCGCTGTTCTCAGTTAAAAAAAGAAAAATGCTAGTCTGGATCAAATACTAAGGAATACATATAATATTACGTACAAAAGTGCTGTACGGTAGTTTTGCCCAGTAAAGTCAAATTTGCACTAAACTCTAAACTCTCCAAGCTGATTGGTGTTGGACTGGAGACAGTGCAGGCCACGGCATGGAGCCTGACTGCAGCTCGTCAGCCCACAGGGAGGACGACAGGACCCAGGACTGATTTGCGGTATTGCACTCAGCACAATCTGCTTTCATTACCATCCATGCTGCTGTTACTATAACGACGAGGGGCCTCAGTCAACCGTCACGCTGAATTTACTTGATATAAATACAGATATTAGAAAGCCTTAACATCGAAGATGAGTACGGCGTCGAACAACAGTATTTTTCACATCGAGAGGGTTACATAAGTTGAGTAGCACAGTGAGAATCTCTCTCGGCCGTGCGTCTTCCTCTCCCCTCGCCACCCCTCAGCCTCTCTGTTATCATGTGTTTGAGCATGTGCCCGCCCTCCTCCCTCCACACACACGCACACACACACACACACAGACCTGGTCCAGCAGCCAGCGCGGCAGCCAGGGGTGATCGTGGAGGAGCTGCTGGTAGCTCAGACAGTGCTTCACCGTAGCGGGGACGTTCCCCATCCAGGAGCCGGCCGCTGCCCCTTACCCTGCCCGGCCGGCCGCTCTGCTCCCCGCTGGATGAAGATCCACACAGCCGATCGCTAGCTGCACTGTGTGGAGAGAGGAACACCAGAGATGGGGAGGCGATCAATAGAGCTGGATGGAGGAGAGAGGGCGAGACGGAGGTAGATAGAGAGAGAGCGAGAGGAAGAAAGAAGGAAAGAGGGCAAAAAAAGAGAGGAGAGCGGTAGAGACAGCGAAAGAGAGAGAGAGAGAGAGAGAGAGAGAGAGATAGAGAGAGAGAGAGAGAGAGAGAGAGAGAGAGAGGGGAGGGGGGAGAGCCTGACACAATCACATTAGAGCTTGGGTGACTGCATGAGGCAGGGAGTGACTCGGCAGTTACCATGGCAGCAGCATCCCAGGCATGATGGGATGGAAACCGGGCCGAGCAAGAGAAAGTGTGACAGAAAGAGAGAGAGGGTGGGGAGGGAGGGAGGGTAGAGGATAGTAGGGCAGAAATGGAAAGAGAGAGCAGAACCGGGGGAGGGGTAATTAGAAAGATGGAGAGGGATTGAGGGGCTATGCGAAAGAGAGAGCCAGGAGAGGGGGAGACACAGGGGGAGTGGGGAGGGGAAAGATGAAGCACTCTGGAGAATGAAGTGTGTGACAGAGAGAGAGAGAGAGAGAGAGAGAGAGAGAGAGAGAGAGAGAGAGAGAGAGACATCTAGACTTCAATAGTTGGGAAAAGCACCCAATGGAGACTCTACATGCCGATTTCTGTCGAAACATATTACAAATATCCAAAGAAAACCCTGACAAACGCATGTCATGCAGAATAAGGCCGATTCCCTTTAACGTTAGAAATCCAGAAAAGATCATTATAATTTTACACCCATTTGAAATCCAGTCCTGAGAAAACCCTCCAGTCTAAATCCCTTGCAGTCCATGAAGGTAACCCTGAGAGGACCCCCCTGTGCCAGCTGGTTATGAGACTAACAAACCAGCTACCGCCCGGCACACCTCCTTCCCCTTCACTAACACCAAACAGAATTAAACTAATCACAACAGAAAGCAACAACTCCTTCCTAGAACACTGGGAAAAAGAAACCAAGACACAAAACAAATTACACTGCTATCGGGGCCTAAACAGAAACGATGAAATGGCTGAATATCTATATATTGGCAAGGACATAAAACCGAGACAGCTGCTCACTAAATACAGAATGAGTGACCACACCCTTGCAATCGAAAAAGGAAGACATAAAACAACATGGTTACCTAAAGAGGACAGAATCTGTGGGAACTGTACATCAGGGGGATTTAAAACAGCAAAACATTTCCTACTTGAATGTTACAAATATAAAAGTATAAGAGATCAATATCTGGAAAAATGTTACCAGTTAATTGAATACAGAAAAAAGCATTCTGAACTGAACTGAGAGAGAGAGAGAGAGAGAGAGAGAGAGAGAGAGAGAGAAAGAGAGACAGAGGGCCCTATCTTGCACCCAGCTTAATTGACTTTGTCAACGACGCAAGTATCATTCCTATTTTGCACTCGACGCAAAGCGGACTTTTCCCTCCACAGACGCACGTTGGTAAATGAGGGAATGACTTCGCTCTCCCGGAGGCGGTTCAGCGAAAAAGGAGGCGTGTTCCGGCACAAACGTTCCCTGGTGCGATTTTGCAGTTTCAGAAAAACAATTCCACCACAGTCCAGGAAAAATGTAGTCTAAAGTCATGGCAATGGCGCGTTATCCAGATGCTATTTTAAGGGCACAAGCCTGGCCCGGCGCACTGCTGGCGAGGCCAGGGTCTTCTTCCTGCGAAGCTACGTTACATTGTTTTGATTTATTGTATGGCTGTGTTACAATTATTTCATGTCAATGATTAAAAAGATATGAATGAGCAGCATGAGTGGGCAACTTAGTGCGATGAGAAAACGACTCTGCCTTTCCCATACAATATCACTTCTCTGTCTTTTACGGCCCTGACGAGAACTGTTACCCACTCCTGGCGTGCGCCTGGCAAATCTGCTGTTATAATAGCAATCCGCCATGTAACAAGCGCGCCTGCTCTTAAAGGGAATGTGAGATGACGCTCTGATTGCTATGATGCACGTTACGCCCAAACCACAACCATTAATGTAGCTACTTTGGACCAACCCATTTACTCCGCTGGTATAATAGCAACAGCGCCGGAGTCCCGCCCACAAAGTAACTTGCACTTTGCGTTTTGATACTTGTGTTTCAGCTGGTTAGAATAGGGCCCAGAGTGTTTGGTCTGGGGCTGGTGTGAGCTGGCAGGGGAATGCTGACCTGCAGAGTCCCCAGGCTGTGGAATAACAGCAGTCACACTCCACTGGCTCCGGGTTCCCCCTCCTCCTGTCTCCCCAAAAGCCCATGGCTGGGGGTGAGGTGTGGGGTGAGGTGTGGGGTGAGGGTGGGGTGAGGTGGGGGGTGAGGGTGGGGTGAGGGTGGGGTGAGGTGTGGGGTGAGGTGGGGGGTGAGGTGGGGGGTGAGGGTGGGGTGAGGTGGGGGGTGAGGTGGGGGATGAGGTAGGGGTGAGGTGTGGGGTGAGGGTGGGGTGAGGTGGGGGGTGAGGGTGGGGTGGGGTGTGGGGTGAGGGTGGGGTGAGGTGGGGGGTGAGGGTGGGGTGAGGTGGGGGGTGAGGTGGGGGGTGAGGTAGGGGTGAGGTGTGGGGTGAGGGTGGGGTGAGGTGGGGGGTGAGGGTGGGGTGGGGTGTGGGGTGAGGTGTGGGGTGAGGGTAGGGTGAGGTGGGGGTGAGGGTGAGGTGGGGGTGAGGGTGGGGTGAGGTGTGGGGTGAGGTGGGGGTTGAGGTGGGGGGTGAGGTGGGGGGTGAGGGTGGGGTGAGGTGGGGGGTGAGGTGGGGGGTGAGGTAGGGGTGAGGGTGGGGTGAGGTGGGGGGTGAGGGTGGGGTGGGGTGTGGGGTGAGGTGTGGGGTGAGGGTAGGGTGAGGTGGGGGTGAGGTGGGGGTGAGGGTGGGGTGAGGTGGGGGTGAGGGTGGGGGGTGAGGTGTGGGGTGAGGGTGGGGTGAGGTGTGGGGTGAGGTGGGGGGTGAGGTGGGGGTGAGGTGTGGGGTGAGGGTGGGGTGAGGTGTGGGGTGAGGTGGGGGGTGAGGTGGGGGTGAGGTGTGGGGTGAGGGTGAGGTGGGGGTGAGGTGGGGGTGGGGTGGGGTGAGGTGTGGGGTGAGGGTGGGGTGAGGTGTGGGGTGAGGTGGTGGGTTTTGTGGGGGTGAGGTGTGGGGTGAGGTGGGGGTGAGGGTGGGGTGAGGTGGGGGTGGGGTGAGGTGTGGGGTAAGGGTGGGGTGAGGTGTGGGGTAAGGGTGGGGTGAGGGTGGGGTGAGGTGGGGGGTCAGGGTGGGACAGGCAGATTTGATTGATCTCCTGTGAATGAAGCAGCTGAGGGGTTTTCGTGGCCAAGCGTGCCAACACAGCCAATGTCAACTTGGCGCTGTAATAAAATCTCCTTGTAAAGCCGGGCCACAATTTAGAAGAGAAAGGCCCATTCTTCCCCTCCCCAGATGTTCAGCATACAGGAGATTAATGAACTCCCTGCAGCACAATAATCCAGCTCCAGCCACCAGAGAGCCCCCGACCTGCCCACATTTGTGTGCCTTTCTCTCTATCTCCCTCTCTCCCTCTCTCCCTCTCTCTCTCTCTCTCTCTCTCTCTCCCCTCTCTCTCTCTCTCTCTCTCTCTTTCTCTATCTATCTCTCTCTCTCTCTCTCGCTCTCTCTCTCTCTCCCTTTCTTTCTCTCTCCCCCCCTCTCTCTCTCTCCCCCCCCCCCTCTCTCTCTCTCTCTCTCCCTCCCTTTCTTTCTCTCTCTCCCCCCCCCTCTCTCTCTCTCTCCCCCCCCCCCTCTCTCTCTCTGTCTCTTTCTCTTCCTCTGTCTCCCTCTCTCGTCCTCCGTGTTCACAGCCATCACTTGACACCTCCCCCAGTGTCAGATCTCCCCTGCTCTTTCTTCCTCTGTCTGTGTCCTCCGTGGGTCCTGTTTCAGGAACATTCAACTGCATCAGCATGCGTGTGCACACTTTGCACACATGATCATTTACAAAGATGTATTCCTCATCGACAATGTTATTTTCACAAGGACACTTGTAAATAGTAGGGTATGATGATATGGCATGTAGGGGGTTATGGAGTGTAGGGTGAGGGGATGAGATTGGATGATGAAATGGAGTGAAGGCCTAGTGTAGTGTGATTTGTTTTGTAGGCCTCCAGGTGGCTGGATTGAATGTGTCAGATGCATCAGGCCCAAACAAACAGCGCCTGCTCTCATTGGTCAGTAAAGACGTCCACTCATGTTTAGTCTGGAGTACAAAACAACACGCACAAAGTTGCCAGGTAGATTCTGGATTCCTCCTTTCCAGTGTTATTGTCCGTGCAAACAAGCGTTGCCTGAGTTCAGGGTACGGTTTCAAATGTTCCCCCCTAGCCTGAATCACAGCAGCTGGCCTAAACGACATCGGCTGCTTGATGTCCCTAACTGGGCGTTTAATGTTTCCCTTTCATGAGCTGAGAGGACAGCAGGCTCGTCCTGACAAATACCAGGTGCAGAGAGTTCCAGAAGGAGAACAGCCCCAGGCCTCGTCTGGCTCCTTGGAGCCATCACAGGGCAGGTGAGTAGGGAAGGGATGATGTTAAAGGTTTGATTTAACATTATGGGAGAAGATCTGTCTGGAGAACTGCTAACAGGGATCTGCTGATGAAGTGTCTGTCGTCTGGGTAAAGGAAGGGTTGGTTGAAGGACAGAATCAGGGGCACGAGTCCACAGAAACGTCTCTCCGTCCTGAGAATGTCTGGACAACAAATGTCCAGAAAGTTCGGTTGACGTGGCCTTGTGGACTATCTCTGAATGTTGGCGTAACAGTTATGACATGTGTTTTCTCAGGAAATAGAAGCCTCTGTATAATTTTGTTAGCTCTCTCCAAAGAACAATATATTTCACTGATAAAAAAAGTTGGAGAACAAACATGTTTTAAATGATTTTTAAGGTAAAAACTTTGCTGTAAACAAAAAGCTTTTTTTATATATATCCGTCCAAATTGTAAAAGTATAATTTGCATTCAGTATGTACAGTATGAAGAAAATAAGCAATTGTAAGAGAACATTTAGATTTATTTATTAATTTGTCCCTCCAGAAAGAAACAGATGTTCAAAACATCTTTTATACGGTGCAGGTTTCGGCATGGCATGAAAGAGGCCTTAAGCTTTCAGATATAGATTGAAAACAAAACGAGAGAGAGAAAACAGGATACAGATTAAATCAATTTTCATCCCTCTGCCGTCCTCGGGTTTCCTCTGACTTCCCAGGACCAGAGCCTCGCTCACGCGCCTGATAAGGAGCAGCACCATGAACCACCAAGCATGCTAGACTGCAGTTGAGGAGTTGTCATTGAGCCTGGTGGTTGAGATGTGGTGGCTTTGGACTGTGCCTGGTTACAAAACTCTTAACGTTCCTCAGCTCTGACCACCAAAATACTATCAGAACTTTTCACTTCTGATACCTGACTTTTGGCTGTACATTTATATTCATTATTTTTATGTTGCTTTAGATTAAACCGTCTAATAATAGAATGAAATGTAATTTAAAACATTTTTTAACATCATACATAGTATTCTGTGTTTTAAGGGGAAGTTTCTTGTCTCACCCATAAAAGAATAGACCTCAATTAACTGATAATCCTAACCTAATCGTCTTTGGTTCTTAGTGAATCTTATATTTTTATGCTCGGCCCAGAAAAGGTCAAAAGTGTGTATGAATTTAGATATTTCATATATACAGCATCTGCTATGTTAAATAGATAAAGGATAATAAAAATTATCCATGAACGATCAATTTGTCAGAGTACTTGAGAAGACATAAAACTCTTTCTACTGTATCTAGCCCTACACCTCAGCTGTGAGTAAAACAGAGTGAAGGAGAGAAAGAGAAGAGAGAGAAAAATGACCTCAGGGAAATATCATTTTTTTGCAAACGTGAAAGCCTTCATTAAAACAGCAGGTTACCTTTTACAGTTCCTACAGGAAGGTTGGACGAGCGGAGCCAAGTTTCCACAGTGTCTCTCTGAGAGTGTGTGTGCTAAAAAGATTACCCTTCAGCAGTCTCGCTCAGCAACAGTAGCAGGAAAGCGCTACCTGTTGGCTGCTGGTCACAAAAGCGTCTGACCTGCGTGCTGTGCTTCTGACCAGATGGGTGACCAGAGCAAACTGGTCGCCAAGGGGGGGCACATTGAACTTTGCAAGGGCCGTTTCTCAACGGGGGCCCATGACATCACCGATCCTGATGACTCATCCAAGTCAACTTGTCACCGTTAGATTTGATGTATGTTTTATGTTCAGTTTATCTTCACCTTGTGTTTATGTCACAAACAAGTTACAGATGAAGGCTAACTCACTTAATATGTATTTTTTTATTATTTTCTCTCTGTCTCTCTCTCTCTCTCTCTCGCTCTCTCTCTCTCTCTCTCTCTCGCTCTCTCTCTCTCTCTCTCTCTCTCTCTCTCTCTCTCTCTCTCGCTCTCACTCTCTCTCTCTCTCTCTCTCTCTATCACTCTCACTCTCTCTCTCATTCTCACTCTCACTCTCACTCTGTCTCTTTCTTTAATCCATCTGATCTTTCGTGCACCTTTCCTGCCTCTTTGCGATCCTCTTCTCTCTCTTTGTCTCTCTCTCTCTCTCTGGACATCCAGCAACAGTGGGGTAATTTTGTTGACAGACTCCATAATCTAGGAAACTGCTAGTTTGACAGTGACTTATCCAGACAGATGTTTCTATGCAGGCTGAGATCTATCGTGCAGACTGTTTAATTGCACTTGAGAGGAACCTACAGCTCCATTTACCACTCCCGTAGGATCGTAAAGCTGATGAGTTTTCAAATGTTTCCATTTATTTGGTGGAAGAAATGAAATTTCATAGCAGCAGTTAACAAGAGTCTGAGGGTTAATGAGGAAGCCTAACTGACAGCTGTGACGAGTGGATTTGTTTTCTCATGAGCTGGACATCCAAAACAAACGTTTCTTTTCTTGTTTGCGAGAGGAGAAGACAGGATAGGCAGGCGTAACTCGTGGTGCGATCGCCCTTGAGAGGTTCGCTGTGTTTCTCTTAAACCCAGCCCGCTTAGGTACACGTCCAAATTGATGGAAGCGCCATCATGCAAAACGTGGTTTTGTTTTCAATACAGCTGTCCTCAGCCTAGAACAACACGGAGGATCGAGCTTGGATTCCTGTTAGCTCCCTTTAGCAATGGCAGAACCATTTGACTTGAACCTGATCTATCACAGGCAACTACACACATTTTGATGCAATGTTTCACTTGGCTACTGTGTCAGTGATGAAGATAGACGAAGGAAATTGCGTTTTTTTCTTCTTTCATCCAAAGGGCAGAAACACGAACTGAATTACAGCTCACCTCCATCGGAAAAGCAGTTCATCATCCAGTTTGACCAGGAAGGATGCTCTCGTCTGGACATCCTCGCTGACAGACAATAGTGCTTTTTAATTTCACTCTGGCCTGCAGAGCTGACACACGGAAAGAAACCAGGTGCGTTTGTTTTCTGATCTGGCAGGAAATCTGCCGCCTGTCTCGTGGTTCTGATGATAAATCAACGTGATGAATGCCGGATGGAGATCCCGTTTGTGTTTATTTTTTTATTTTTTGGACTGTTTGTTAGACACTGTTTTCTGTGTACCACACTTACTATGACAACTCTGTGCTGTACTCTGCTTTGTTGTTACAAATCCCACAGGGTCGACGTGGCGTTGTGGTGTAGCCTACTGTGCCTTCTGGAGTACTGACAGTGGAAGGTGTTGTGGTGTAGCCTACTGTGCCTTCTGGAGTACTGACAGTGGAAGGTGTTGTGGTGTAGCCTACTGTGCCTTCTGGAGTACTGACAGTGGAAGGTGTTGTGGTGTAGCCTACTGTGCCTTCTGGAGTACTGACAGTGGAAGGTGTTGTGGTGTAGCCTACTGTGCCTTCTGGAGTACTGACAGTGGAAGGTGTTGTGGTGTAGCCTACTGTGCCTTCTGGAGTACTGACAGTGGAAGGTGTTGTGGTGTAGCCTACTGTGCCTTCTGGAGTACTGACAGTGGAAGGTGTTGTGGTGTAGCCTACTGTGCCTTCTGGAGTACTGACAGTGGAAGGTGTTGTGGTGTAGCCTACTGTGCCTTCTGGAGTACTGACAGTGGAAGGTGTTGTGGTGTAGCCTACTGTGCCTTCTGGAGTACTGACAGTGGAAGGTGTTGTGGTGTAGCCTACTGTGCCTTCTGGAGTACTGACAGTGGAAGGTGTTGTGGTGTAGCCTACTGTGCCTTCTGGAGTACTGACAGTGGAAGGTGTTGTGGTGTAGCCTACTGTGCCTTCTGGAGTACTGACAGTGGAAGGTGTTGTGGTGTAGCCTACTGTGCCTTCTGGAGTATTGACAGTGGAAGGTGTTGTGGTGTAGCCTACTGTGCCTTCTGGAGTACTGACAGTGGAAGGTGTTGTGTGTGAAGGCCAGGCTAGGAACAGGCTCACAACATGACTGACTGCAGAGGGACACGTAACAGAGGGGCAGACAGCTCAGAAGAACAGGCTCACAACATGACTGACTGCAGAGGGACACGTAACAGAGGGGCAGACAGCTCAGAAGAACAGGCTCACAACATGACTGACTGCAGAGGGACACGTAACAGAGGGGCAGACAGCTCAGAAGAACAGGCTCACAACATGACTGACTGCAGAGGGACACGTAACAGAGGGGCAGACAGCTCAGAAGAACAGGCTCACAACATGACTGACTGCAGAGGGACACGTAACAGAGGGGCAGACAGCTCAGAAGAAAGCAGACATTTTCCGAGAAGGATGGTGTGACTTTGCTCCCTCGGTCTGTACGGCTCTCTCCTCTCTCCTGCCTGGACTAGTGGGAGGGAGCTGGGATGGGGTGGGCCTGGGGGCCCTGAGGGGGTGGGAGATGGTGAGATCTTGGAGATCTGGAAGATTTGGAGATCTGGGTACACCCTTGGATGTACAAAATAGATAGACGTGTATGAGGCTGAAGTCAGGAGCTCACCATTTGTGTTTAAGAATCTTACACTGCACCAAACCAAAAATGTCATAATTTCACAGTTGTGCCCTGGAGACCATCCTAAGTAGCATTTACCTGTTCTTTTCCATCATTAAACATATCCTTCTGTCATCCTTTTATAAAACGTGTCATTTGTTTTGTCTAAGTCCTGGTACTATGTTGGGTTTCGTGAGTCTCCAACTTCATCAAGAATTCATCCTGAATCAAGCAAACAAAGGGTGTTCCCATGGTTCCCATGGCTTCGTCATGTTGCATGTGTAACAGACGTGGTCACGCTCCATCAAAGGTATACGGCCCGATGTTCATCCCTCACTGGGGTCAAACATGCCATCTCTGCCTTCCCAAGCGCCACCACAACCAGCTACGCCAACGAAAAACTAGCTATTCGTTGACGCGGGTGGTGTGTTTACATACTTGAGGAGTGAGTTTAAACCGATACACACCGGCTTCACACGCTCAGTGTCAGTCTCTGGCAGGCAGCTGGGGATCAGGGGGGATTCAACCATACAGGTGTCCAGAACATAATCCAGATCATGGAAGCAGGTGATTCAGCTGGTTGTTCTCAAGGAACATCGAGAGCAGAGCAATGCTGAGTTGAAGCGGGAATCTAACAAGTGAAAATGGAAAAAAGAAATATTCCATTTGAAACACGCAGCAATAAAATGATCCGATTTTGTGTTGGATTAACTTCATAAAACAAGTTGTTTAAAACAAGTCTGCTTCTCGTGAAGAGGCAGTTCAAGTCATCAGGTGTCTGGGGAGCACAGGTGCTTCTTCTTACGCTGATTGGAAGAGACATGCGGGGTCAGACCCCGGCTCTCTGAAGTGAACACCCCACATTCTGCAGCCAGGGAAGCGTGCCTGCGCCTGCGAGTCCCAGCCTCCCAGCCTCGCAGCCTCACAGCCTCCCAACCTCACAGCCTGCCAGCCTTGCAGTCTCACAGCCTGCCAGCCTCGTAGTCTCACAGCCTCCCAGCCTCCCAACCTCGCAGTCTCACAGCCTTGCAGCCTCCCAGCCTTGCAGTCTCACAGCCCCACATTCTCACAGCCTCACAGCCTCCCAGCTTCACAGCCTCCCGGCCTTACAGTCTCACAGCCTCCCAGCCTTGCAGTCTCACAGCCTCCCAGCCTCGCAGCCTCCCAGCCTTGCAGTCTCACAGCCCCACATTCTCACAGCCTCACAGCCTCCCGGCCTCACAGCCTCCCGGCCTTACAGTCTCACAGTCTCACAGCCTCCCAGCCTCGCAGTCTGGCAGTCTCACAGTCTCCCAGCTTCACAGTCTCACAGCCTTACAGTCTCACAGCCTCCCAGCCTCCCAGTCTCACAGTCTCCCAGCTTCACAGTCTCACAGCCTTACAGGGATTGGTTGTTGCACGCTCCCTCCGGACCTGGCAGCAGCTCCGTCATACCACACATCATGTGACCCAGAGGGTGGGCTTGTCCCAGGGTCTCTGATTGAGCTGTGTGGACCCCACCCCTCCCAGCCCTCACAGCCCTCCCAGCCCTCCCAGCCCCCAAATCCAAGGGCACCCCACCCCCAGACCCACACACACACTAAGGCCCATCCCCCACCCACCCCCTGCCCCAAGGCCCAACCCACCAAGCCCCTGTTCCTAGGCCCACCCACAAAAGACAAACAGAGGGAACCATATGTGGAGAGATGAATAAAGTAAACTGCAAAACATTTTTATTAGATACAATTTCACCGGCACTGTGGACTGACTGCAAACTGACACTTTGAAAATAAACTGAGGGGCAGAGAAAAAAGTCGAAAAGTCCTGTAGTGTACACAGGGGTGGCAGAAGGGGGAAATACCCTGCTGAACAATAGACAATGTTCAGGGACCGAAGCAGAACAGGATTCCTCTAAAAGAGCTGATGGCATTTAACACGTGAATGGTTCAAACGTAATGACTGCGATAGTTGAGAAAATTAGTTAGTGGGAAAACCTACAGGATGTTTTTCTTCTGGCGGATAAATTGAGTCAGACAATCTTGACGGTCTGAACAAGCGTTTCGTTTTTGTAGATCATAGATTTTTTTAGTTGTCTTGACAGGGTCATGTCTCTGTGTGCACACTCAGCATCTCTGCGTACGAAGACTTTGGTGCCATTGCACACCGTTTTTATTGTTTATCAACCTTAATTTAGGACGCAGTCAGTTACAAAAAATCATAGCATCTTGAAAAAAATGAAATAAGGTCAAATTATTCAGTTATTCATTAGTCAAACTATTTAAATACAATTATATATTGTAATATTTGTTTTTGCTAACATAATCACATATTTTCACATTTTCCTTTGCCATCCAATATTTTGATTATAAAAACCATGTTTTTTAATTTGTAAAAACAATGTAAACAATATATATGTGTATGTATGCACTATTTACACAAATGTGCTGACGTAAGTTTTGCTTTGCAAATGAGAAGCCACAGGAACAGCACAGCAGCTGATCTCATATCAGCCACTGTCTGCACAGCACAGCTGATCTGAGGAGGACCCTCTGTCTGCACAGCACAGCAGCTGATCTGAGGAGGAGCCTCTGTCTGCACAGCACAGCAGCTGATCTCAGGAGGAGCCTCTGTCTGCACAGCACAGCAGCTGATCTCAGGAGGAGCCTCTGTCTGCACAGCACAGCAGCTGATCTCAGGAGGAGCCTCTGTCAGCACAGCAGCTGATCTCAGGAGGAGCCTCTGTCTGCACAGCACAGCAGCTGATCTCAGGAGGAGCCTCTGTCTGCACAGCTCAGCAACTGATCTGAGGAGGAGCCTCTGTCTGCACAGCAGCTGATCTGAGGAGGAGCCTCTGTCTGCACAGCACAGTAGCTGATCTCAGGAGGAGCCTCTGTCTGCACAGCACAGCAACTGATCTGAGGAGGAGCCTCTGTCTGCACAGCAGCTGATCTGAGGAGGAGCCTCTGTCTGCACAGCACAGCAGCTGATCTCAGGAGGAGCCTCTGTCTGCACAGCACAGTAGCTGATCTCAGGAGGAGCCTCTGTCTACACAGCAGCTGATCTGAGGAGGAGCCTCTGTCTGCACAGCACAGCAGCTGATCTCAGGAGGAGCCTCTGTCTGCACAGCACAGCAGCTGATCTCAGGAGGAGCCTCTGTCTACACAGCAGCTGATCTGAGGAGGAGCCTCTGTCTGCACAGCACAGCAGCTGATCTCAGGAGGAGCCTCTGTCTGCACAGCACAGTAGCTGATCTCAGGAGGAGCCTCTGTCTGCACAGCACAGCAGCTGATCTAAGGGAGGAGCCTCTGTCTGCACAGCAGCTGATTTCAGGAGGAGCCTCTGTCTGCACAGCACAGCAGCTGATCTCAGGAGGAGCCTCTGTCTGCACAGCACAGCAGCTGATCTGAGGAGGAGCCTCTGTCTGCACAGCACAGCTGATCTGAGGAGGAGCCTCTGTCTGCACAGCACAGCAGCTGATCTCAGGAGGAGCCTCTGTCTGCACAGCTCAGCAGCTGAACGAGAGGAAGTAGCCTTGGGCTGTCTGTTTTCTCGATCAGGATCACAAGCTAACCATGTCGCTGTGCTGCGAACAACACACACAGCTGACATCTCAGCACGCCAGCGACTCAACTACTGCTGCCGGTGGACTCTGTCTGGAATCACACCGTGCTGGACTCTGTCTGAAGCCACACCGTGCTGGACTCTGTCTGAAGCCACACCGTGCTGGACTCTGTCTGAAGCCACACCGTGCTGGACTCTGTCTGAAGCCACACCGTGGAAGAAAGGATAATACTAAGAACAATACTAACTCCTTACTTCACACTATTATAGAGGGAACCCAAATTACTAAATGTGACAGGTTAGGGTGTTGAAGAAAAATGGATTGTCATGCTAACATGTTGATGCGAAGGTAGTTTAACTTAAATATTTAAATACAAAAATACATTAACACAGGAGCTAAAAGTTTGTATGGAGTGTGAAGTTGTATACATTGTCCCAATGCTTATGTTTAACAATTCTGTTAAACAACGACAACAGCCCCCCCCAAAAAAACGTTTGTCACGACATGGTTTATGGTGGAAATCAAAACAGCCCTTTTCCCTGGTGTCCCAGAGAGAGCGTAAGGGGCACCGGGGGGGCCAGGGGGGTTGTTGTGGATGTGTGTGTGTGGGGGGGTGGGGGTCAAGGCACCTCTGACTCACTGCATGCTGCAGTTCATAGAGAAGGAGGAGGAGGAGGGGGGGGGGGGGCACCATGTCCCCGGGCAGGGGGAGGGGAGCAGTGTATTAATCTGCCCTCAGTATGGCAACTGTTTCCCCTCCCTTTCATGTGGTCGGCTGGTTTACGCTGAGAGGCCGGTGTGCTGGCCCAGGGCTCCATAGAGGAGTTCATTCATACAGGCCCGTACTATGCTCGAGAGGGGAGGGCACGGGGCTGGACTGGAGAGAATCCACTGTGTTCAACAGTCGATGGGATTGTGAATTGCTGGGACTGATCATGCCAGGCAACGGGCCGCGGGAATGTAAATCATCTTTTGGGCCAAAAGTTTGGTTAGCAGGTGGCCTTCTCTATTCATCGAACGTCAACACTATTTTCTAGATGGAGGGCGCTTAACATCTGGGAAGGCCGGTCACTGCTTTTAATTAACTGAAATACAGTCAGTCAATGTTCCAGCAAGGTGAAAAAAATACTATTAAAAAGGAGGGCAGAACAGAGTTGAAAAAAGTTCTAACAGTACATATCCTGTGTTCGCCGAAGGTCAACACAGTTGTGTAAATAAATATAAATCTTTAACCTAATCCCTCTCAGTACCCTACATTTCCAAGCCTATTGAGAAGCCTTTGGCAGCTTGAGGACTCTGAAACGACACGTCCTCTCACCCTTCTCAGGAAGCGCTCCCTGACTGGGTCGTTGGACCGAAGGCCAGGACCAACACTTATTCGATTCATTTAAGGTTTCCTTCCTTCTTTCCATAGCTACACCTGATGCATCACGGCCTGCTAGACATGGTGTTTTCTGCCTGCAGAATGTAGGTGAAAGGCTACACGGAATACATGTTTATCGTTGCCGTGACTGCAGGCGTTTCCCCTTCTTTCCGTTCGCCGATGAGATTGCAATAATCTTTTTAGGTTCGCGAACTTCTATCGTGTAGTGTGCAGCGTGGAAGTCGGGTCATGGGGGGTTGATTATGATTTCTCTCTCTTGGTTCCGGGAAAGTGGTATCTGGGATAATAGTTAGGTCAAATGTCCTCTCCCTGATAAGAGAGGTGCATCTCTTTATCTCTTCTGATTGGAAGCACAGTGAGAGGTCAACAGGCCAAGCAGAACCTTCCTGGCTAGACTCGAAGGTGTTTGTGTTCGAAATAGTCATTGAAAATGTCTACCCTTTCCTTTATCTGATGAGAGATAGAGGTTATCTGTACAGCCCCATAAAAGTCATTTTCTATTATTACAGGAAATCCCTGTTCTTCATCGAAACCCCACACACACGGTCCTGTCTGGCTGCTTCCTGAGTTGCTGGGTTTCTAATCCCACCGTCGTAGAGAGAAAGGGATGACCACAGCATAAGTGGACTCACGGTGTAATACGTGTTCATAACATGGGCAATAATTGCATACACAACTCAAACCATTCCAATTACAGATGGAATCTGGCAATAGGTTGGATGAGTCAGGACTGTTTCCTTGGCAATAATACAGTTATACAATGGTAGGATATTACTACAATACCACAGTGAAGAAACAGCATGCCACCGTTAGCCAATCCCAGCGCTGCTGGCACTCTCCCCACCAGCCCTGGACACCAGCAGTCTCCCAGCACATGCCCTGTCTCCCTGGACACCAGCAGTCTCCCAGCACATGCCCTGTCTCCCTGGACACCAGCAGTCTCCCAGGACATGCCCTGTGTCCCTGGGTAAGAGCAGTCTCCCAGCACATGCCCTGTCTCCCTGGGTAAGAGCAGTCTCCCAGCACATGCCCTGTCTCCCTGGGTAAGAGCAGTCTCCCAGGACATGCCCTGTGTCCCTGGGTAAGAGCAGTCTCCCAGCACAAGCCCTGTCTACCTGGGTAAGAGCAGTCTCCCAGCACATTCCCTGTCTCCCTGGGTAAGAGCAGTCTCCCAGCACATGCCCTGTCTCCCTGGGTAAGAGCAGTCTCCCAGCACATTCCCTGTCTCCCTGGGTAAGAGCAGTCTCCCAGCACATTCCCTGTCTCCCTGGGTAAGAGCAGTCTCCCAGCACAAGCCCTGTCTCCCTGGGTAAGAGCAGTCTCCCAGCACATTCCCTGTCTCCCTGGGTAAGAGCAGTCTCCCAGGACATGCCCTGTGTCCCTGGGTAAGAGCAGTCTCCCAGCACATGCCCAGTCTCCCTGGGTGAACCCCTGTGTTTACATCACACCTGTCAAACATTTATAAATCTCCTACAGTAATCCGGCAACAGTGCATAAAACATCCCTAGAATTCCAAACACTATGACTGCACACAAAGTGGACCTGGGTCTGAAAGACTGGGAGTTACACATGGCTGATGACCAATACATTAAAGAATGTACAAACTGCTCTGTGGGAACGATGGCGTGACACCCATAAATAAGGATACGAGACCACATATATTTGAAGTTAAGCGTTGCGTTTGAGAAAGATATTCCCTTCTTGATGGATGTTTATAATATTTGAAACAAATACATTTAATAATATTAACACTCTAATACAGTTGTAATCTTTCCAAACATATATTACTCATATTATTATAACATGACAATGACAAAATAACAGTGAATTCAAACATTGGACAAATTTGTTCTTTTTTGGTTAAGCTATTACTATTGCTATCGAGTATGAACGATATGAAAATATACTGCTAATTAAATTAAATGTTTTTCATATTTCACTTTCATATGTATTTGTATGTATCTGATGGCAAGAAAGAAAGCCTTGTAAAGCCTATTGAAGATTACAATCCTGTATAACACAGTTGTAAAGCAGTAAGTTCTCTGTTGCGAAGACAGAAACAACAGAGATATATCAGTACAGCCAGAAATGCTAGCTCATTTCATCATAGCAGCAAATGTAAACCTACTGTACCTTGAGTGGTTAAAATAAACAATGAACAGAGCTGAGTTCAAAGAGACAGTGCTATGAGAGTTCTGGAATCATCTGACAAATTGACTGTATGTTGGCTGTAAAAAAAGAAAAAAACTCTACTCTGCTGGTGAAACTGCACGAAAAGGAAGGTACTGTAACAGCCTGCTCTTAGTTGTCTCTCAGGACTTCACCAAGTGCCCAGGAGGGCGGTGATTCAGGCCCTCAACTTGTTCTTCATTGTCCTACTGGCTTTACAGTACCAGAGTGCTATCAAAACATAGACAAAGAAATAAATAAGTTAACAAAAACATCTAATAACGTATATAAATAATACTGTACATCACATCACACCTCAAGATCTATCAATATCGATATGTTGCTTTTCCTTTTTCCAGCGATACCACATAGAGAAATAACCCTGCTCGGCCGTCAATGACAGCCACAAGACCGCACGACCATGTTCCTGTACTTCTTCAGGATGACGTTGGAACTGTCGTCAAAGTAGAGGACGGAGATGGCGTTCAGCTTGGTGGGGGCGCAGCACGGCTTTGGCACGTTCTCCGGGAACATCAGATGAACCTGCGACAGGAAGGGGACAAAAACGTCATTCCAGACTACAAGTGGAACGAAGGATTACTATTGTGGTTGTGACACTGTGTCCTGCACACATTCAGAGGAGACGTCCTTCGATGCCCAGTCCCACAGGGTGCCTACCAGGGTCTGGACGATGGCGTGGTTGGTAGCGTTCATGTGTGCGTTGAGAGGAAAAGAGCACTCTCCATCGCAGTAGAACGCCGCGTAGCCCTCCGGGGCGATGATCCAGTCCTTGGAGAGAAGAACAGGACACGTTTCCTCGGGACTTCACAGCAGATGCTACGTCTACAGCCAGGATACTAAAATATGTCTACTGTACTGTCTGTTCAAAAAAGACTTCAAACTTATACTGTCCAAGGAATCCTGAGTTCAATGAGGGGGGATGTGGTTTGTGGTTGCAGTGTGTGTTTTCTGAGGGGCACGGCTGTAGTTGCTGTGGTCTTCGTCGACTTGCTCACCTGCCACCCTAGGTCTCTGAAGCTCACGTACAGCTCGTGTTTCTTGCAGGCTTGCTTCTGTTCGCTTGTGTTGAGCTCTAGAAGGACATTCACAAGGATCACGACAGGTTAAACCAAACATTTTCCCGGCATCCAACAAGATGGCCTTCGACTTCTCAATAGACATTGACCCTGCATGTTGTCTAACCTGGAACTTGGATGTTAAAGTGTTACAAAGTGGGGACTGCTTTAATGTAAGCAGTTTTCAGGGTGATTTGTTTTATTTGAGAGATACAGTTAGTACTACAGCTTTAGCTGAACATGGCGGGTTTGTTCGTCAAAATTGTTCAATTCTTTTCAACACTAGGAAATGTACACCATATAAATTCTTCATTAAATATTAACAAAGTGTTAACAGCACATGGCACTTGCTCGTTTGTAGTTTTGGCTTGGAGACGGAGGGAGTGTTGAGTGGGTACACCTCGCTGACTCACCGAACTCCATCTGCCCCAAAGTTCATGCACTCAAACTACATACACTGTTATCATGTTGGCTGGATCAACCACCAAGGTCAAGGTCAGACTTCATAGACCATCCACATATCACACTTGGAGACCTATGTATTGAATTGTTATGAATCCTGTACAAATGATTGTATTCCCATATTCTATCCCCAATGTCCAGGATTCTGTTGAGTTCTTGAGTGGAAGCAGAGGTTAGAAAGAGTGGGCAGGAAGGTTTGAGCTCTGTTTAAAGAAAAGGAGGCGTTTTATAAACCTGAAGATTGTAATATTTTCATCCAGAGGTTAGGACAGCACACAGCCCACACAAGACAGCGTCGCCTTAGCAACAAGCACCTGATGGAGTAGCCATAACATCCTGCACAGTGTCTATGGGTGGTTGCATTTCATCCGACTGTTTGACACGCTGTCAACCCTGGAGGGACGGGTGCAGCTCAGTGTTGGGCCTGTAGAGGGCCCCCAGGTTCACACCCACCCCCACTTTGATTTGAACAGTCGGCTACGTCAATAAACTGTTTTCACTTGAGCAGTCAAATACAACCGTGCTACTGTACAGCTTTTCTGAACTTGGTCGTTCAGTCAACTGGAAACCTCGGACACCTGAGCTCATGTTACGAGACGTGCGGATGAGATGTGAGATGTGCACAGTGACAAAGCTTGTTTTGATTCTGTTGTTGAAGTCGTGGTTTGAGCACAGGGACCAACAGCCATGTCTACTTGTTGCTTTTGTAGCCAGTGTAGAGCGGTTCCTCCTCAGGTATCTATACAGGCCAACCGCGCCAAGCAATCGCTAGCTTTTTGTTGGCGCGGTTGGTTAGTGTTCGTACTTGCGGAGTCGGAGGTGCCCAGTTCAGGTCCATTCACGAGCGGTTAGGACGATCGTGCACCATACCCAAGAAGATGTGCAATCACTTCTGTTACACTTTTACACGTATGAGGCTTGGGAAGACATTTCCAATTATATGCAACCAGCACATGTGACTAAATGTTTTTGGAAGTGTAGTAGATGATCCTACTGCTGCAACTTTGGAAAGTATATTTACCCATGTATAGCATTTTATCATAAGTACATGTTTTACTGTTACAAGAACACTGTAATGTCAACATGGAACAGATAAGTCAAACCATTACCATTCCCTCATTAATTACAGAAATACTTTGGGTTGTTGATTGTAAAAAGGTAAATAGAAAGAGTAGAACCATAGCTCACCTCCCCCTTTAGCTGAGCGTGAGGCCTCCTGTTGACCCACAGATTTGTTGCGGTTGTGGTTCTTCTTCTTCCCCCCGGCCGCCCGGACCGACCGGAAAAGAACCTCGCTGGCCTTGAAGAACGCCACCAGGAAGGGCTGTTTGGACTGGGGCCCGCTGCGCCCCACCACGCCAGCAGACTTCATGTTGATGCTGCGCCCTTAGCACAACAACACGTGACGTCGATTAGGGACAGACGATTCGTCAAAGAGAGTTCACGGTTGTATACGTGACTTGGAACGCAAACACATGGAGCATAATTCGTTTGTTTGTCTTGTTCAACAGCATCCACAACGCGGGGCAATCAGTCAAAATGAAGAGTGAGATGGATTGGCAGTGAGGAGGGGAACATTGTAGTCTGTATGCTTGATGAGGAACAGATTCCAGTGGGCTGGATTTCTCAATCGAGCACATTGATGCTATACCTTGTGATTTACAAGCACACGTCATCATACACTTCCTCGAGACATGGCGGAACCCTCTCATGATCGATCATCAATGGCTTGTGGTTTGAGGAATATAAAAATACTCCTTTATGGCCTTTTCATGTTAAAACAGTCAACTGCTCCACATGTTTTCCTCATGAAACCCACCGAAAACACAAACACTAAAAGAGAGTCACTTTCCATTTCACAACTCACAACGTTTCTTATTGACGTGCCAAGAAACTAATGTGTGCATATCCATCATTTGGCACTTGGTGAATAATGTGTAAATCACCATGTTGAAATGAAGCCCAACAGAAATGAACCACTAGCTCAGTGTGTGTCTGGGAGTGGGGGGGAAGGTTTGACATCCTGGGGACAGGGACAGGGGATAGGGGACGGCTCAGCGATGGACCATTTACATTTTGCCAGAGCTCACAGGTTTGCCCCCCCCACTTTGGATTAAAGTGTCTGCTACATATTTATTATTATTCTCCTCAGGGAGCTGTCCGGGGTTAGGAGACCTACCATCCGTGGTCTCCACAGACAGCTGCAGGCCCATGTTCTGCTGTGGGTTAAGGACCCAGTGGTTGCTGGTGGCGGTGATGTCAAACACCAGCCAGCCCCCGTCCGATGCTCGGATCTTTCTAGAGTCCAGCAGGAACGTCTCCGCATCTCTAGGAAGGCAGAACCAAAAGAGAAACAATGACTTGACATGAATTGATATTTTGGTTTTAGTTGGAAACAGCTAAACACATAAAGCAGAATAGACTAGCAACTACAGTGGTTCTAATAGTAGATCAACCAACACATAAATAGTGAATGAAAGTTCATGTAAGCTTTTAAGCTCCAATTATAATTTTGTAAACAAATCCAACCATTTATGTGCAGATCACTGAGTGTTTTCATTCCACAGCCTGAAGTAATGTCTGCATGCACGCCTAATGAGGATTTTCAAACAGCGGTTTCCTGCATGTGACTACTGGGACCTCCGTAGAGGTAAGACAGGGAGGAGGAGAAGGTGGTGAAGCCTCTTCTGTATAACTGATGAACCTTGCTCTCCTCTGAGGGAAAATGTTCTGGAACTAATCATGACATTCCTGTTTATCCTTTAAGTTTCTAGAAGTTGCAACAGGGCCACACAATGAGAGCAGTCTTGAGGCTCTGATCTGCCATATTGGAATAACACAAACAAGGTAGCATTGACTGATCACTGTAGAATAGTTTTCCAGAATGAGTCCTCACACAAAGACTGGTTCCATTAGCTCCTTCGTGTCCTCTGAGAACTTCCTTTAGAAGTCAACATTCCTCACCCGACTAATGACTACTTGGCTGGAATAAAAACAAAAATCTGCTTCTCACAACTGCACAAAATCTGGAGAGGGCTGGATCTCAATCAGGCAGAGGCAGGCATACCAGGACGTAGGGTTGTATCATATATTATTTAAAAAAATGGTGGACTTAACAAAAAAAGCTTTTACACAGAACAGTAACAAAGTTGTCTTTCCTCAACCGACCGTTTTTAAATCACGCAGTGGCTGAGCTGTTGAGCACTTAAACACCGGCTTTATGAGCGCGACTCAGGGGGAGGGCCGAAGAATAAGGTGCTGAGCTGTGAATAACGTTTAGTAAGCCGGGAAATCACAGTTCGCAGCTGACAGGGGCCGTGTGGAACCCACAGACCTGTGTGAGCCATAAAGAGGCACCGTGATGACTGGCCTGCTCTCTGACACAGGAGACTCCATTGAGTAGGACCAAGAGGGCTGTATCAACCCCTTCAATCACCCACACACATATTTTGCAAGCAAATGTGGGTCCTGCTTTAAGTCCACTCCTGTGTTTG
The DNA here is from genome assembly GCF_021917145.1 of Hypomesus transpacificus. Taxonomy (NCBI): domain Eukaryota; kingdom Metazoa; phylum Chordata; class Actinopteri; order Osmeriformes; family Osmeridae; genus Hypomesus; species Hypomesus transpacificus. The sequence continues at coordinate 699,463 of NC_061070.1, read as the reverse complement.
ACAATGTGCCGGCTTCCACCTCCGTTGTATTGTTGAGGGAGGCAGGTGGGTATGTGGGCTCCAGTAGGGGCCTCCTGGCTGCCTGTCATGGCTGCATCTGGCCTGCACTCTGCCTGACAGGCAGCCAGCATACTGGTGCTGATAGTTGATGGACTTTCCAGACTGTACAAGTGTGCCCTGTGGAAGTGGGCACCTTGCTAATGGAAAGGTTTTATCGAGAACTATGCTTGTAAGAGCAAGGTGAGAATGAGGGAGAGCAGAGTTGGAGATTAGGTTTAAAGCTCTTGCATTTGTGACGGTGGTGCTCTTTCTAAAAAACCTTTGCCGCCCTGAATGTTGGCGTCACATGCAGGCTGCATGGCGGCGTTTAATCCTAACATTAACTCTTACAAACTCTTTGTGTCTCTCTAATTCTTTACGTCAACCTACAACACCTCTGTTCATTCAAAGTCAAACGACACTCTTTCAGAAGTTTCCACTAAGCTCTGTCTTCGGGCAGAAAAGGAGAGATGAACTTTTACATTCCAGCAGCTTGGTCGTGTAAACAGGATGTCCTTTTATTTTCTGCCTGATTGCTCGTCTTAAGTGTTTTACAGAACCGTGAAGGTTTTTAAAGGGTTGTTTCAAGCCTGGCTCTTCGGAGGCTCACACACACACACACACACACACGCCTGCCCGAGGGGGGACGCAGCGCTGCAGACGCTCCTCTGGAGAGACGGACGGACGGACAGGGCACCAAAAAACACCACACACTTTCAACAGCAACAACCACAACTGTAAAGATGTATGCATCATCCTTAATATTTTGATTTTTGTTTTGTTTTCTCAAATCCAATTCCATCCCTTTCATTTCCAGATTGATCGGTTTGCCGATTTGGTTCGTTATTTTTCGTTTCCATTACTTTAGAGTGACGGCCTCAGTGGTTTCAACACGGGAATGAGTTGACCTCAGGACAGGGTTAACTGGTTTGTAAACTCATATGGCTGCACCTCTCTGTGCCTCTCACTGCCTGTAAACAATAACAGCAGGATATTTGAGATGCATGGGTTTTTTCCTAAATTGAAAAAACCTGAGATTATTTTTTGTTCCCTTCCCAACGGTGCAGTACGGTGTTTTGAATGTTGATTGCGGAAATCATTTTAAATGGCCACTTCAGACTAAATGTATAGAGAGAGTCGAAAGGGGCACAGGTTTGCATGACAAACAGTCTACACAGCAGTGTTTCAGAGGAAAACTAAGTTGTTTGTCTTTTGACAAAAAAGAGATAAAAGATTCAAAACCATTAACTGCCGTCTAGAAGCCTTAAAATTGACAGGATTGATTTGATCATATCTATCAGCAAAAATAACACTGGGACAATGGTATTCCTATTTTCACAAGAACAAACTCACGACAGCGCATTCTGAGGATAAGAAAAGTGTCCGTTTGAAAGTGAGGTTGACTCCTGCTGCCTGTGCTCACCTGTGGAGGTATTCCTTGACCACCTGGTACACGGTGACTTTCAGAGTGATGTTTTCGTAGCGGACGTGACTGCGGTCCTTATATATCCGAAACTCTGCCGCCGTCACCGCCTCGCCCTCGGGGATCTGGGTCAGGTCGAAGCGAAACTCTTTATGGTGCCTCCTCTGGTGGGAGAAATCCTTGTCTTTCTCCACTAGAAAAGCACACAGAGAGAGAGATGCGGTCTGATAGAGGTTCAGAAGATGCTTTTCACGAGTCTAAAACTAGGTCTTCAAAACCAATGCCTTTTCTGGAATACAACAGATAAGAACTGCACTGCACAGCTGAGAGGAAAAGAGCCAGCAGTCTCACCCTGGGAAAAAAAAGAGTAATTTATCACATTCCAAACCCAATCCAAACATTTAGACTCCCAACAAAAGCAGTAACCAGCCCATTAGATCACTCCAGTGAGTCCAGGTAGACGTTCCCAGGCAGACCCTCAATGTGTGTATGCCTGAACTCTCTGGACATGATGAATGGGCTGTCATTTAAGAAAAACAGGCTGATTCAATTAAAGACACTTTTGTCTGCCCCTCAACGTGAGGGCCCGAGACCAGACAGGATTCCGTCAGCGGGACTTGAGCGATGTTTCGACCTCCCTCTCCACTCTCGCGTTGACCTCATGCCGTTTTTACACAATGCACTGACGCCGTTGTGTAGGCCTGCGATGGAACTATTTACAAGGAGAGGTCGAGTCTTCAGCGCTCCTCTCAGACAGACGCTGAACAAGTTCAGCATCAGAATAGAACACACACAGGGGAAAAATTATACTTGTTTTTTTTTACATGGATCTTTGCCAGAAGAATTGCCTAACCTTTAAGATCGTTTCTTGAAGCGGATTATGGTGAGACGTTTCATATAGTGGGCCATTTGAGAGAATATCCTTCAGGTTTATGGTTAAACGCAGCGAAAACGGGTTATTTAATGTTCCACAGTTGAGTGCATGCCTACAGCTAATCCTAAAAACAGGCCAATACATAGTTATCAGCAGTACCTCAAGTAAGTGCAGCAACACATTTATTTGTATTTTTTTACATGAATATGTTGTTTTTTAAAGCACCAGAACAACCGAGGAAGATGGACTCTGTGCTCTTCCCTCCCAGTGGACCCTCTCAGTCTCAACTGACGGACGAGCATTAAGAAAACCTGCCAAACAGCCCCAGAGTAGCGTTGGGCTGAGGCGTGTCAGTGGTCGGGTGTAACCAGGGACGTACCCCCGAGCGTATCAGCGCACGGTTCATCAGGCCTGCGGCTCCTTAACACAGGCAGGTCGAGGGGGCAGGCCTGACGTCCATCAGGTCAGGCTGGCTCCAGAGTCAGCTGACCGGCTGATGGGAGGCTGGAGGGGCGCTGAGAGCGTGAGGCGTTTCCTGCGTGGGGGGGGGGGGGGGGGGGGGGGGGGGGGGGGGGGGGCTAAAAGGGGTCAGGCTCGGGCAGAGTTTGACGCACAGCAGCTTTGCGTTGACAAACTCAAGAGCTCGTGAGACATCTTTGTCGATAACAACATCGATTAAGAACGCATAAATAGTCAGGTTCACTCACTCAATCACAAGGCCACTTGTGATATACATTGTATACATGTCTGTGAGCTACCTAACACTCAAAACAAGCAGTGAAAATACTCTATATATGTAGTGTGAAATACGACAGTGCTAAGGAAGAACTCCTGAACACATAATGCAAAAAAATCGATCTATTTCCAGTGTGCTGTCACAAACTAAGGCCTGACTCCCTCAATTGACCAAGCGACCGTCTGTAAAACAGGAGTTTTCAGGGCTCCCTGACAGAATGCCCGGGCCAGGGATTGGTAAGTGGAAACAGATGGATTCTGGTCAAGGTGAGGGATTAGGTCTTCTACAACACCTCTTCACATACCTAGCATGCACTCTCTCCACGCAGCGCTTCAAACACCCCAAAGCTTTCACTCTAACATGTCCACAAGGCCACTATGTACTGGCCTTCTCTGTGCATCAGTGACACAAATAGCAAGCCCTACTAAAGGAGGGACTGACTATTTATATTTTAGTCGTTTTTATATTTAGTTGGGTTACAAATAGTCAAACATGATTGCTAGCGTAGCTCACAGAAAGCACAGTCATTGTAATTCTTAATTACAAATGACTTACAGGAAAAGGAACAAAGCTACTGTTTTCACCTCCAACCCCCAGACCGTCTGCCGTGGGGGAACAAGGACAGAAAAAGTCCAGATCTCACTTCATCTCTCGGCGCTTTAACAACAGGAAGTAGTTTAGGCCAATTTACTGAGGGTCAGACGGTCATCTGATAAGTTTGAAGACCCGGCGGGGTTCAGAGGTCACGGCTACTAGGGAAACTCTGTGTTAATCATTCTCATCACTCAGCTCTCACGACCAGTCCCACGCTCACATGACAGCTGCTAATGTTCCTCCTTAAATCAAAAAGACACAAAAACACACTCTAGGAAGAACCTGAAGAGGTTCTGTCCAGATCCTTTTCCCACCAACAGAGTTTTGATCTGTTTCTGTGTGACCTGAGTAGCTCAGCAGTGGCGGAGACGTGTTGTCCTCGCGAGGGAAACAAGACAAGGCTAATGCCTGTTTAGACAGAGAAACCACATCTTGTTTTCTCCAAGCTGAGCAAACTATTGTACAGGCAAAAATAGAGCGACAATTACATATGAGAAGGAACCCAGGAATTAAGTTAATAGCCACATCATGTGTGGGAAAGCGTGATATTATAACTTCATAGAGCTATATGTTGTCTAGGAAATGTGACGTGTTACTGAGTCCATGGGTCATGTAGAATATCACATCCTATCAGACATATCATATATTTATTGACATAACTATGAAGCGATAATGATCCGGTTTCTATTTAAAATGTAGGAGACTAAATGTAAATGCAATTTATTTTTCCTTTTGCCACTTACAGGAAGATTAACTGCACACAGCTTTCACGGGCGAGTAAAACTAAAGGCCAACATGACAGAATATTTAAATCGAGCCTAATATATTTACAAACGCGTTCAAAGGTTTTGTAGCCTTTATAAAATGTATAAAATATTCTAATCTAATTTAGACAAATATTCAGATTTTGAGGCATTGAGACTTTAATATTTTATTTTTCTATGTATTCAGTGTAAGTAGTAGGATATATAAAATGATCAATACAGCAGCATAAATAGACCTAAATTACGAGATGTTTCGACCAATTTCATAAAACCCCAGAAGAAATCTAAAACAAGTATTTTCGCCCTAATTCACCAACACGAAAACATTACCAGCCTATTTGAACTGTTTTTAAAACTTTTCGAACAAACTTACCTAAATTAACAAAGCTCATGACCATGTCAGCGTCATTGAGAAAGTTGGTGTCGTGTGATGTTGTCTGTGGGGGACTCTGGCTTGAGAGAGGGGCCGCTCGGTACGGCTGCGCCACGCGAGAGTACCCCTGTGGAGAGCCGTAGAACCCTTTGCGCGGAAGCCCGTGCGCTTTCCCGTTGAATCCTTTCCCCGTACTCTGCTGTATAGCTTCCTCCTCCTCTGTGGTCATGGCGTTGTACAGGTCGAGCATGAACAGGGGTGCAGAGGATGCCTGTTTGCCCGGTGAGAACGGCCTGGGACGGTGAGGCAGCCCCAAAATAGAGAGGATTTCTCTCTGGATCTCCTTTCGTTCGTGGTTACGCAGCCTCCTGTAAATGAAACTAGAATGGACATGGTTGTCTCCTAAACCACAATGAACGCAGTTCAGAAAACTCAGGCAGCTCCAGACGAGTCCAAATGCAGCCCTGTTTAAAGGTGTGAGTGCTGCCATCTTCATGATGGGTAGTTGTTGTTACACAGGTATTATGTAGAGATCCATCCCAAGCAAACAAACCCTCCAAAAAGATGACGATTCTTCGTTTCGAATATAAATGTATTTTCAGTCGATGTGCGCTTCTTAGCAGGTCCACAAAAGTATCGCGTAATCAGTCGGTTCGGGTTAATAAAACTTCAAAATTACGCATCAACCTGCGTTCTGGAAAGTTGGTATCCTCTCCCAAGCGCGTGCTTCTCCCGAGTCTCATGGAGAAAGTTCTGTCCGGTGTCTCGCTTACATCCAAGTCACTGTCACATTTTGCTTCAGTGGCAAATCTATGATGGAATTATGGCCTTCTCTCTCACCTTAACTCCACTTAAGCGGGAAAAGCGAGAAGGTATACGCCCATAAATATCGAAGTAGTCCGACTCCTTCTTTGAATAGAAAAAACACATTCGAATGAACATTCAATTAGTGGCCTATAATTGTTGAATATGAAGCATGTCATAACGAGTAACGTTCTGGAGAACGAGTTGAAGCTTGTTGTCCATCTAATGAGTCGATCCCACCCAGGTCTACGTTTTTGCATCCACCTCTAGCGGCCGTAGTAAAACTTAACCGACAGGGAGATGGATGTGGCTCAGATGTGTAAGGGGAGACACTTGAAATCTGAAACCCTTCTTAACGAGTCAAAGAGTAACGACGGGCCCATTTAATTACCTCTGCACAATTGACCTCATCGTGGCGTTTACATAAAACAATGTTCTCTCAATAAACGCTGCTGTGCGAGAAACGGGCTACTGGAAACAATCAAATAAATAATAATTTAAAACAGCCTTCATAACACACACCGTTAGTTGAGCGTATTATGACCATTTTGGCTCGAAAACAAATGAAAACCAACACCAAATAAAGAAGGAATTGAATGGATTGTATCTTTTTCAGGTGTGGCACCATGATGACAGGGTTGTTGTGTCTGAACACCTGTCCTACCCAGGGCTATGGCAGGGCACATCAGCCCCAACCCTGAGGCTTCCGGCCTGGATCTTTAAGGAGAGATGTTGTGTCCAGGCAAGTAAGTAGACATTGGAATTACAAAGTTAAATGTATCCTACTATGAACCTAGTTCAGTGCTTCACATATTTTTTCAGTAAATGCACTACCCCCCCCCCCCCCCCCCACACACACACACACACACACACACACCTTATCCTCTCCCCCACTCAAACATATACACTTCTACCACCCCTAACGCTAACTTAATTTCAGCAAGTTTTTAGGTTTACTATTTAGGCCTACATAATAACGGATGTCCAGTCACGTGATCTGCTTTAGAGAGTGTGTGTTGGTTGTGTGCTTCATGTGTGTGCAGCACAACAGGTTCACATTTTACGGCCCTGTGCCAGTGTAGCTCCACAGCACCACCTAGTGCTATATCTGTAGACAGCACGGCTCTCCCAGTCCCTCCTCCATCACTCATTTGCACATGCACACAAACACACACACATGCAAAAGATAATGTTTATATTAGTATTCTTCCTAAAATAGCCAATTTCAGTGACAAATAAATTACAATGTTTACATCACAAATTGTAAAAAAAGGTTTAATGATAACAACATTCATTACAAAAGTCACCTAAGCACAAAAATAACAAATAAAATTAGACACTGTAAAAAAAAGAACTAGTTGACTCTGATGAAGCCCTTTGGTACACAGTAATTGTTCAATTTTATAAATAACAGCAAAAATACTTAGCTAAATATCATGAGCTGAAGGCATGTTACTGGCATATTGTATGCACTAATCAAATGATTTCCAGAGGGGGGAAGAGAAGTGTGGACTTGATTCACCGATGAACACAGCCAGCTTGCTGCTTCAGCTCTATGGCAAAGACAACAAGCTCACAGGTTAGCCCTGAAAGGGTTAAGATCATTCCACAGACATTGTTAAGGGCTAACATCCTTTGTTGATTAGCAGATTTAGTTTTTTTTAAAGCAATGCAAAGTTGCATAAATAAGTGAAAATGGACGACTGTAGAGAGATGAGTTGGAAGTGTAGAAAGCGATATTCAGAAGCTCCACCAGAGGGCAGTAGAGGGCAGGCCAGCACATCAGCAGCCCTGCTCATACAGTAATTCTGTCTCTCTTAATAACTACTGCCGAATCTACTCAAGACTCGATCGTAACAGCTCACATCTCTGATCACTGTTTGGCCCTATAAGGAAGAAATGTTTAACAACCTTGGTTTAAAGCATAACTTAGCTCACACGAAAAACACTGTGAGATGAGGACATTAAAATGTGAGGGTGGGGGAGGGGGGCGAAGATGACTTATTCATAGAGAGAGAGAGAGATCATGTGACACACATGGTAATATACTTGCTACTGTATGTACACGTCGAGAGGTACTGTCTGTCTCCAGGACTGAGGAACACACTGAGAGGAGTGAGATCTTCCTGAGATTGGAAAGATTTGGCCGCTTGGGCGTCGCCAAGCGTGAAGTCGCCAGATCGAGGGGCTCGGACCGCGCTGCACGTGTGTGTGTGTACCTGCCCGCCATCTTGCTTTCAATAGTTTGGTCCTTTCCTGAAGGGATCTCGGTGCCTCATCATCATCGCGCTGTAGCAGGTGGAGGGGTGGCAAGTGCCCGGCTGGCCAGCGGCCCCGGGGGGCCCTCTCTTCCCCTCCGCCCCCTCCAGACCCGGGGGGCCAGGCTTCCCCGGGTGGCCTGGCTTGCTGTATCCCTGGGGGCCCATTGGCCCTGGGAGAGGAATGCAGACATAGTGTGAACCGTCCAGTTGTACATTGGTGCAGATCTTAATAGTATGGGGTCATCTCAGAGAGCTTACATGCAAGAGACTGAGCTGTGCAATAGTGCAGTTGAGATGTTGTTCTCACACCGTAGTTAAGATATTGTTCATTTGGCACCATGCCTGGTACCTGAGATTTGACTCTTTTTGTACAGTCCGTGGTAAATACAGACTGTTCCTTGACTCTGATCACCAGAATACTGTACGAACTATGCTCTTCTGATCCTTGATGTGCTGCTAAACTTTCTACAATATAAAGTTCTTGTGCGTCGCTTTGATTTATGTTTTGTCTATACCTCAAATGTAATGTAAAACGTAGAAGAGAAGGACTCAGGCAAAAGAAGGGCTGTGTGGCAGAAGTGAGTGAACGAAGTACGACCAAATCTTTTTACATTCAATCATTTAGCCAACTCTTTTATCCAGAGAGCCGTGCAGGTGTTGCATAGCGAGTGCAGCAGACAAACGGGAGGGCACAGCTCTACAGCCCAGTGGTCAGAGCCGAGGAGCGGGCTGGATGTGATCCAGCCCAACACACCACCAGAGGTGGACCAGCTACCATCTCAGCCCCAAAGGCAACATGACATCCGTGGGTGTTTGCTACGTAACGAACACAGAGTATGTCCTGCTAGCGTACACACCTGACGGCCCTGGAGGGCCCTGGTCTCCCAACTCTGTTCTTCCTGGGTTCCCCCGGTCCCCCTTAACACCAGGGTCTCCTACACACAAACAAACACATTAACAAACAAACACCTCTTCCAGGGATCCTGTGTAACCAACGACCTGTCTAAATCCCGTGGCACAAACGTAGCGTAGGAGTAAAAGACGTACCTTTCAGGCCCCTTAAACCAGGCCGGCCAGACAGGCCGGGGTGCCCAGGCTGGCCGCTGGAGCCCGGTAGGCCGGGGACGCCCCTGGAGCCCTGGGGCCCCGAGGGGCCGGGGACGCCCGGGGCCCCCACCCTGCTGTGGCACTCCTCACAGCTCCTCTGCTGGTTCATGTTGCTAAGCACCAGGCTGGGGATCTCCGCTGGAGGGACGGCATGGGGACATTCAGCACCACTCTGCTGCCCTGTGCTGTACTGTGCTGTGCTGCCCTGTGCTGTGCTGTACTGTGCTGCCCTGCCCTGCCCTGTGCTGTACTGTGCTGCCCTGTGCTGTACTGTGCTGTGCTACCCTGTGCTGTCCTGTGCTACCCTGTGCTGTACTGTGCTGTAATGTGCTGTCCTGTGCTGCCCTGTGCTGCCCTGTGCTGTGCTGCCCTGTGCTGTACAGTGCTGTGCTGCCCTGTGCTGTACTGTGCTGCCCTGTGCTGCCCTGTGCTGTGCTGTCCTGTGCTGCCCTGTGCGGCCCTGTGCTGTGCTGCCCTGTGCTGCCCTGTACTGTGCTGCCCTGTACTGTGCTGCCCTGTGCTGCCCTGTGCTTTACTGTGCTGTGCTGCCCTGTGCTGTGCTGCCCTGTACTGTGCTGTCCTGTCCTGTACTATCCTATCTTGTGCCACGCTGTGCCGTGCTGTGCTATGCTATGCTGTACTATCCTGTCCTATACTGTGCTGTCTTATGCTTATCCTAACTATACACTTCAGATCCAGATACATTTCCTTGAATGACTGACATTCTGGTTAGTTGATTGATTAGCACACGGGCTGCTTGATGGATGAAGTGATTGACTGATGAGGTCCATGTTCATACTCACATCGGAGCAGCTCTCTGCAGATCTGCTGAATGTGCGTCTCTGACATCTCCCTCCCCTGCAGAGGTCAGAGAGCACGTGTCAGAGGGGACATACCACTGCATGTGCACTGTATGCATGGTTGTAGGTTTGACGTCTGGTTGTCTATTTGCGTGTGTGCAGGTATATACTGGTGTATGTATCTGTGTGCTGCAGTGTGCTGTCTCCTTCTCGACATGCGGGTACTCACAGGTCGTCCCTCTTGTCCAGGGACCCCCGGGAGCCCTGCGTCCCCAGGGTGACCCCGGGGTCCGGAGGGACCGGTCTGGCCTGGCACCCCTGGCTGGCCCTGGTGGCCCCCTGGACCCCGCTCCCCCGTTTCCCCCAGAGTCCCTCTCTGCAGCCACACAAGCCTGCGGTCAGTGGGCTTACACACTACAGCATGCCAGCATAACATACAGAGCCATGATTGGCTGATTTGAGCACATTTGGTGGAACTTTCATTAAATATCGAGTCAAGTCATCAATTTTTATACACCATTTATACTGTTTTTAAAGACACTATAGGCCTATTATTTACACAATTGGTTTAGAAGCGCACTCAGTGACTGAAGCGTAAAAATGTACCTCTCCTTTTTGTCCAGAGGGCCCAGAGGATCCCTGCAAAGGAACGTCAGCACAATAGAATGTAAAAGGAGACTAGACGAAAAAGTTGACAAAAAGTAAAGTCAAACGCTGTTTGGATTAGAAACAGTCGAACACAGCTGTGCGGCGAAACACGAAACGACGTTTTTGTCAAGAAGACAAAATGAACACGCATTGACATGGGGAAAACGTTCTCTGCTCTCAAACTCTTTTGATTACATGTTATATATGGAACACCATCTGCAACGTGGTCAGATCATTTGAACACACAAAGAACCCCTGTCACTTCCCAGCCCAGACAGCAAGTATGAAGAAACTGTTCCAGGAGGATTTATTTTCACTATTTGTCTCATAGCATTAGAACAAAGACTTCTAATTCCTAGACTTGCTTTGAAATGCTGGGTGTGGTATTAACGTGATAGATGTTGCCTTGTGCATGACACGTATGTCAGAAAGGGTACTTACTGGTGTTCCAGGTAGGCCATGTTCTCCTCTCTCCCCCTTCATTCCCTACAACAACAGGACATCAGGGTCGTTACAGACGACATGCAAGCAGACAGCTGGGTCCAGTGTAACTGTATGCTAACATCACAGCTGGAAGCGGTTGTCATGAAATTCAATGAAGAATCCTGGTTTAGCGTAAAAGGAATACCCCCCAAAAATTACAAAACATAGGAAATGAAAAATCACATCTGTCATATTTCCGTGACTTGGAATCAAGATGCTGCTCAACACAATTCCACTCTGGCCAAACGATTGGTCTGGCCACCATTTGGAAGACGTTTGTAAACCAAATATCCGATTAGGCTACTATGCAAACTACTGGCAGGCCTTCATCGATGGAAAACATAACAGCAACTGGTCATGTTTTCCGAAAGCAATGTCTGGTGAGCAATTAAGGTAGGACAGGGTTTTGAAATGCGTTCAACAGTTAAACAAGCACATGCAAAAGCTCAACCATATTTGTCAGTTAAAGTCAGAAAAATGGCTAAATGATCAAACGGACTGAATGCTGGAAATATGTGGAATTCCATCTCAACTAACACAAGAATCAAATAAATCCATCCACATTGTGAGGTAATTGTCACCAGGCTTTTCATGTGGAGTATTTGCAGAAGTAAGATTATCAGGAACTCTTCTCTATCCCCTCTGGAAGCTCCACATTTCCTCTCCAGTGTTTTGGTGGTTTCCTTCCTATAATTACTTCTACTACAGAACTGTAAACCAATTTTGAACAGTGTTATTGTGCTTGAGTCCCTCATGTTAGATCTGAACAGTGTTATTGTGCTTGAGTCCCTCATGTTAGATCTGAACAGTGTTATTGTGCTTGAGTCCCGCATGTTAGATCTGAACAGTGTTATTGTGCTTGAGTCCTGCATGTTAAATCTGAACAGTGTTATTGTGCTTGAGTCCCTCATGTTAGATCTGAACCCAATCAGGATGTTAGATCTGAACCCAGTCAGGATGTTAGATCTGAACCCAGTCAGGATGTTAGGTCTGAACCCAGTCAGGATGTTAGAGCTGAACCCAGTGAGGATGTTAGGTCTGAACACAGTCAGGATGTTAGGTCTGAACCCAGTCAAGATGTTAGGTCTGAACCCAGTCAGGATGTTAGATCTAAACCCAGTCAGGATGTTAGGGCTGAACCCAGTCAGGATGTTAGATCTGAACTCAGTCAGGATGTTAGGGCTGAACCCAGTCACGATGTTAGAGCTGAACCCAGTCAGGATGTTAGGTCTGAACCCAGTCAGGATGTTAGATCTGAACCCAGTCAGGATGTTAGATCTGAACCCAGTCAGGATGTTAGAGCTGAACCCAGTCAGGATGTTAGGTCTGAACCCAGTCAGGAGAGACAGGTACCTCTCCCCCACTCCCACCAGGGTCTCCCCTCTGCCCCTGGAGAAACAAAGAAGACACAAAGCATGGTCAATGAACATCATCCTCAAACCCCACTATTCTACCCACTGGAAACATCCTCAAACCCCACTATTCTACCCACTGGAAACATCATCCGCTAACCCCACTATTCTACCCACTGGAAACATCTTCATTAATTCTTCGATTAATTTTCAAGATCAAATTCGATACATTGAAAAGACATGGCAAGCAGTAGTGTTCCTAAGAATGGAACATTAAAGCATGTTAGTCAGTAGTGGAGTGGCAATAAACTATAAATACCAGTAAGGCTAAATGATCTGGTTTTAACTGGATTCTATTAACCCTACCAGTAAGGTAAAGCCTCTAGGCAATTAATTATTTTCATCTTGTGAATGAGCTGCTTGTTTGCCGGAGTATGAATTATTAAACGTTAATGGAGGTAAATATGGGAAAACAGCTCACCGTTTAAAGTAAGAATCTGGCTCCTTAAAAGTTACTTTAAATGCAGTGTCAGTGCTTTTCCTCTTATTAAAAAAACGACTCCATGTCATCATGGGTGGAAACACAATCCATGTTTATCTACAAACACTGAATCCCTGGTCAACCACACTCCCATAATACACTAGCAGCATGATTACACAGGATTTCACACCAAGAAAGAAACAACGCTTTAAAACAGTCTCAGTCCCTTAATTACGAAACCAGACGGGTCCCCACGCCCAGCCCCTAGGTGGTGCAGCGCCGTGTGACCCCAGGTGACCCCCCAGGCGACCCCCCAGGCGACCCCCCAGGTGAGCCCCCAGGTGACCCCCCAGGTGACCCCCCAGCCATACACACACACAGCTGTGGCAGAGCAGCGCTGGTGTACCTTGTGTCCCTGTAGGCCGGGCATGCCAGGGTGCCCCGGCTGGCCTGGCGTCGCTGGCTCTCCTGGCTTGCCCTTCAACGAAACAAGTGCACACCTCACGAGATGGAAACACACACGGTGTTCTGAAGGTGTTTCTTTAACCGAAACGAAACTTTGCGTCACCAGTGTCAAGTTTGTTTTCCTTTCAGCTTCCTAAACTGAAGCTGTATAAATATCATGTTGTGTCACCGAATGAAAGAACATGGATATTACACCGTAACCACAAATCCAGTGCATTAATAAACTGACCTCATATATACTTTACCTTACATAAAATAGACAATATATGATATGATATCTATATGATCATGTGACTTGTTTACCTCTGGTCCAGGGGGTCCTGGGCTTCCTGGCTGTCCACTGTCACCGTGGTTACCCTTGAACAGAAACACAGAGGAGGTTGGTGTGTGAAGATAACGAGAAAGTCATGAAATGGAGTCATGATCACTTGTTTATGTTCCCTGCAGTTAACCTTTCACTCCTGTAATTGCATATGGTAATATTTCACTTGGCATGAGGTTTAGAGGAATATGCAGATTGAGAGCTGAGCAACAGAATGTGCACATCTAAGACCCGCTATTCCAACACAAACGTTCTTTCCAACACTCGACCGTTTGAAATTGGTCCGTGAAGGGGAAAAACACTGCACACACATCCATAAACTACTACTTCACTCCTGTGCCATTAACCAACACACACTGGCTCTGTCTCACTGGCACGAAAGCTAATGAAAAGTGATTGGGAGACAGGGAGTCCAGACCATAGCAGGCCAGAGCTGTTTCATGTCCACCCAAGGTTCCACTGACGGAGGCAGCCTTAGTCCTGGACCACCACTGACGGAGGCAGCCTTAGTCCTGGACCACCACTTCAGCTGGCGTCTCCAGGATGCTCATGAGATTGTAACATATTTAGCCCAAAGTTATTTTTATGTGCCGAAAATGCTGACCAGAGTCGAGCTACTCGCATCTCTGACGCTCTCTCGTTTGAGGGCTTGCGATGCTTTACACGTGCTGTGTGGCCGTCGCTGACTGACTGCCTCTAGTGGTGGCTTCAGAGTACTACAGGAGGCCAGTACAGACTTGACTCTGACAACACACCACCCATCTGGACACTGGGCGTGACTGTAGACGGGATCAAATGAGAATATGTTGCGGTTATATATATGAGTATATAAGAGTGACTTACTTTAGGTCCAGTTTGTCCGGAAGGTCCAGGAACCCCAGGGAACCCAGGATCGCCCTGGGGAACACAGAACATCTCTTGCTTCTAGAGTCGTATGGCGACAGTATCTGATACACTGACAGTCTGAGTGCAGAATACTTACAGCCGTTCCCATTGACCCTTTAGAGCCCCGTATTCCTGGTAAACCAGCTTCTCCCTGGAATCAACCACAAACCACAAACATGCTCCTCTTAACATGACATCACATTCATTTTCATGTGAACCCAAAGCATCATACAAACAGTGCCCATAGTGAGTACAGCAGGTAGATACCTAAAGGCTGTGAGTGCATAACTCTAACAATAAGCCTCTACAATGAACAGCAAACTGAGTCAAATGAATGTTTGATCATTTTTTACGCAGCCTTTGTTCGTGGCGTGATGATCTCCGTCAGTAAATTTGACGTGGTTTTACCGACACAGCTAGCGCTGAGATTGAGCATGGTTCATGTGAGGACACCCGTTCCTACGTTCCTAAAATCGACATGCTAAATATTCCGACAGCGAGTTCTGGCTTTAAGTGGCCCTTCGCAATTGTCAATATGTGAACATGTGTAGTCGTGGACAGGAGGACAGGAGGAACAGGAACTCACCTTGTATCCCGTAGCACCAGCTGCTCCAGGTTGACCAGGCATACCCTGACACAGGCAGAAACACAGGATATGCATGACAGGATGGATGGATGGATGAAAGAAAGGAAAAAGGATATGTGGATGCACGAGGAGAGATTTATAGATATAGACAGACAGACAGATACACAGATAGCTTTTACATTACTTTACTGGGAAGAGTAGTCAAGACGGCATATCGTCATTTACAATAACAGCCTGGCAACAGCCAACAGGTCTGCCGTAGAGATGGACGCTGGGACGAGACACGTGGAGAAGCGGTAGTGGAGAGCAGACGGCCGGCTCAGGCCTGACGTACAGACCCAGAGAGTCTTCCCCCTCAGAGGGTCTAATGCAGCTACCATACAGCTGCACACGGCACAGGAAGGGACGCTTTTGTTTTCCCTCCGCTGGTTTAATCACAGATGAGATGACCGTCTCCAGACTCTCTCTGGCTTTATCGGCCAGCGGTTTTAATGGCTTTTACAGGATGTTGTTAAAACAAACGTGAATCCCTCTGTAATGCAGACAGCAGTGGGTCTGCGAGGTAGCATTGGGTATCACCACGAGCAGGAAGACAGGGACATGATTGTCGAAACGATACATCGGAGAGACCAATGCAAATAACAGCATGCACTCGAGGTTAACCCGTCGTTGGCCTTATGAAGGAGTGGACAGGTCTGTCCAAAAGACTTACAGCCAGTAATATTCAAACATACTGTGAGGAAATGGTTTTAATCATGCAAAAAAACATTTTTGATAGGTTGTAAATTGTATGCTAACATCTACATAACTGATGGACATGGAAGAAGAGCCCAGTTAGGAGTGAGCCGTCATAAAGTATCGTACCTCAAAGCTATAAAAACAACTTAATGTGTTCCAACTTACAATGTTAAAGAAAGATATTCTCTATGTCTGTGAGTTTGAGCTTTAAGTGAAAACAGCGTAAGGTGTTTCAAACGCCTGAGGGTGAATTCCATGAGTTATATAGATAAATTCAATTTCCATGACAGCTTGCCCATTTTTTTTATGTAGCCATGACAATAACTCAGTTCCTAACAAGAACCATGTGTTAAGAGACCAAAACTAAATAATTTGTACAGAACAACTAAATAATGACTATTGCAAAGAAGTATACCAAATATATCGGATCATTTGTAACAGCATAACCTAACTTAATGTACCAGTGAATAATAAGGCTTGTGTTGACTGTACGCCAAGGGCAGCCATTCAATCCTGTTTTGACAGAACCACAGCAATGCTCATTTTCAGTTCGAGGTACGATCTACGTGCCGACCTGCTCAAAAAACATTTCCTCAGTGTCAAAAACACGCTACATAAGCTTCACCTCGAGCCCTGTCCAACCGTGATCGAGCACTGTCCAACCGTGATCGAGCACTGTCCAACCGTGATCGAGCACTGTCCAACCGTGATCGAGCACTGTCCAACCGTGATCGAGCCCTGTCCAACCGTGATCGAGCACTGTCCAACCATGATCGAGCCCTGTCCAACCGTGATCGAGCACTGTCCAACCGTGATCGAGCACTGTCCAACCGTGATCGAGCACTGTCCAACCGCGTTCCTAGATGAGCTTGATGGAGGAGGGCCTCGAGGATCTCTTCTCCTGATCTCTCCTCCTGATCTCTCCTCCTGATCTCTCCTGATCTCACCTCCTGATCTCTCCTCTTGATCTCTCCTCCTGATCTCTCCTCCTGATCTCTGTTCCTGATCTCTGTTCCTGATCTCTCTTCCTGATCTCTCTTCCTCCCCTCCTGATCTCACCTCCTGATCTCTCCTCCTGATCTCCCCTCCTGATCTCACCTCCTGATCTCTCCTCCTGATCTCTCCTCCTGATCTCTCCTCCTGATCTCACCTCCTGATCTCTCCTCCTGATCTCTCCTCCTGATCTCTCCTCCTGGTCTCTCCTCCTGATCTCTCCTCCTGATCTCTCCCCCTGGTCTCTCTTCCTGATCTCTCTTCCTGATCTCTCCTCCTGATCTCTCCTCCTGATCTCTCCTCCTGATTTCACCTCCTGATATCTCCTCCTGATCTCACCTCCTGATCTCTCCTCCTGATCTCCCCTCTTGATCTCTCCTCCTGATCTCACCTCCTGATCTCTCCTCCTGATCTCTCCTCTTGATCTCTCCTCCTGATCTCACCTCCTGGTCTCTCCTCCTGATCTCCCCTCACCCTCTGGCTACTCAGCCTGTCTCTCCAGCACAGCTTCATGTTCTGCAACTGTCTTCTCCGCACCTCATGGGGTATTATGTGTTTGTTTTGTGCTTATATGCTCCCCTTGGGACGACAAGGGAACCAAATGTGTTTGTGAATGTACAGTTGAGTAAATAAACCGTTTCTAATTGTCGAGCATTTCCAACAAAACTACCTTGAAATAACTCTTGAGTGGGGTTTTCATGATAAGCGGGTGCAGATGTTTGGCTCAGCCCCGCTCAGGCAGTATCTTGAGGGGATTGTAAAAGAACATGGAAACACGTTGCAAAATAACAGACCCTCAGATGCTGCAGAGACATAAAAAGCCATTCCCATGACAATATTCTTCATCAAAGCGCAAGAGGTTGCCTCACTTAACAGATAACAGGAGAACTATCCGCCTACAAACACAAAGACATCCTCTGGTCATGTACAGTGAGCCACAAAAGCCAGTGAGGGAGGCTCATTTAGCTTTCATAAGACCACTGAATGATAGATGCGATGCTGAAACATGTGATGTCAATAAGATTGTATTTAACCACTGAAGGATGCTGATCCTCAAAGTGGAAGGAACGCCTCAACGACCCTTTGAAGGGCTCCGTCTGAACAGACAACATGATCTCGTTCTTACCACTGCAGTCACTTAATCATCCTCAGACTCCCATTAGCTTAGCGCTAAGCTACATCCACGCAAGTCTTTGCCGTGACATCGCCAGTGAGACGTGGCTTTCGATCAGTGTGGGTACGTCGTCAGTTGATCCATCGGTCTGTCAACAGACCAGCTACTAGCTTTGGAGGGTTCACCGTAGCAAAGACTGTGTAAATCTGTTCTGACACAGCTGACTGAATGCTCTGGCAAGCCCACACGGCCCCCGGCCTGCGGAGGTCTGACTCATCCTTCGTAGCGTGGTCCCGTGGCTGAACGTCAGATGTGGCCAAATCGTAAGCTCTGGAGCGATCAGTGGGATAGCCCTGGTTGAACTACTTTCTCCTCCTGAGCAGTTTGTTTCCTGTACCCAGAAGACCGCAGCTTTCATTCAAAGAAAGCACTTCACTGCATTACATTAGGAATGATCCGATTCGTCCCTGTTACGCAATAGTGGTCTTGGAAGAGAGCTGGTGGGGAACTCCCAGCCTGTCGGCTCTCTGTCAAAGGTGCTATCCTCCTCTGTGCTGACTATCCACCCCAGCCCAAGCAGCCTCACGTACCCCTGAGACCGGGAACCGTCACAGCTATTTGTAGAGTTCAGGGCGGTATCCTGTTTCAATAGAAAGCCAAGCACACTTCGATAAACGGTTCTTAAGAAAGATTTGTTGGATCAGATGTTAGTTTATTTCCTCCAGGGACACAATCACACTCATTGAGGGACTTTTTGCACTTGTTGGCTACTTGTAACTGATTTAACTGATTTTACTTGTTGTGAATTATATTATTGTTGCTTGCTTTTCTCCAGGTACACTCTGGGCACTTTCGATGATCATGTTGTTTAATTGTAACTTGTTTAACTACATGCTCTTCTGGTTCCACCCATTGGCCCTTATTCGCTTTTCACAATGTATGCTTCATGTTTTGGCTACCCGCAATGTTTTGGGGGCTATCTCCTTGTTTATGATCATTGACCTATGCACTTTTTGTCAAGCTCTTTCTTGTAAGTCGCTTTGGATAAAAGCATCTGCTAAATGAATAAATGACAAATGTAAATAAAGAACATGACATGGGCATGGTTACGCTCAACCATGACATGGACAACAAGACAGACTGCGGAGGGGGGGGGGAGCTGGTGAGACTAGACAGAGACATCAGACTGCTGATGGTCTCTGCCGTCTGGAAGAGATGACCATTTTGAAGTCGCAGAAGAAGTCAAGTACTCACCGGATGCCCTTCTCTTCCGTCCTGACCAGGGGTGCCCATGACCCCCGCGTCACCCTGGCGACGAGGGCAAACGATGACAACGTTAGTTTGAGCTTTTCAGGAAACATTGTGATCATGCTAAACATTTTGACGTTCCTTATTTGCAGGATAGTTGGAAAGATAAGCTACTAAGGTTTGTCTGTTTTGCATCATCTCCTGTTGGCAATATCCACTGTATGATAAGTCTAGCTCAGGACAAGAAAGGAGTTACAGCAACTGACAGTCTAAACATGCAGTCTGTTCCTCCCCTAAATCCTGTTTCCGTTGCAGAAACCGTTGTGAACATTCAAATGGCAATTTATGTCTGTGACATGGAGAACGGAGTGCATTACACTGGATTTACGACACATTCATCCACCACCTAGATGGTGATGAACTGCTTTGAGTATAATGAGAACCATCTGTCGGAGCCGAATGCCTGGAAACTCTAAATTAGAGCTGAGCTGTGAAGAATTCCCAGGAAACAATAGTGCTAACCTTACTACTAACAGCTTTCATATATTTCCACCGCTGGATGACAGCCAGACTACAACTACTAGTGTCCTAGGGTAGTCCTGTTGGAAGACAGAGGCCAAGCCAAACTTCTGGTTGGTTTTGTCAAGGTCCGTCTCTTCCCTGAGTGAGCTCCCTGTCCTAAGATTAGTCACAGCGAGAACAAACCTTCTGACCGGTCCTCCCCGTGAGCCCATTCTTCCCATCTCTTCCAGGTGAACCCTGAAGTGGAAACAAAAGAAGAAGAAAACATTAGGCTCCATCGATCCATTAGTTCCCCCTCCTGTGACATCTCATATCGGGTCAAATCCTATTTCCAAATTCTGTGGA
Source organism: Hypomesus transpacificus (assembly GCF_021917145.1). Taxonomy (NCBI): domain Eukaryota; kingdom Metazoa; phylum Chordata; class Actinopteri; order Osmeriformes; family Osmeridae; genus Hypomesus; species Hypomesus transpacificus. The sequence continues at coordinate 679,506 of NC_061070.1, read as the reverse complement.
ACAAGTTCACCCTGTACAATGAAACCCACAAGGGTTTCATCGTACAGGCCCCAAATGTTAGTGACTTCAAACTCTTCTTGCCGGGCTGTGTGTACGTACTGGTTCTCCTGCATATCCAGGTGTCCCAGGCAGGCCTTGGTTACCTTTCTCCCCCTATAGAAAGCCAACATGTTCACATGATTAAACACAACCTCAATTACCTAACAGACCAATAAACACAACATGTTGTTTAAAGAGCGGTGCCAGACCCAGGATCTGGTTCTCCACTTGTAACTTGTTTAACTACATGCTCTTCTGGTTCCACCCATTGGCCCTTATTTGCTTTTCACAATGTATGCTTCATGTTTTGGCTACCCGCAATGTTTTGGGGGCTATCTCCTTGTTTATGATCATTGACCTATGCACTTTTTGTCAAGCTCATGTTCCAACATGTTCTCCACTTGACTTGTACATTTTGCAATGCCTGTAAAATACTTACAAATACTAGTAAAATACTAATAAAAAAAAACAGCATTCTCACCGCCTGGCCATCCTTTCCTGGAAGCCCTGCCCCTCCAGGTAGGCCTGAGGCACCCTGGGAAACAAGGAAGACTGTAGACATCACATCCTGTGGACAATATTACCCTCCTTTCTGCTTCTCTGTCTGTAGACATCACTTCCTGTCGACATTACCCTCCTTCCTGCTTGTCTGATTGTAGACATCACTTCCTGTGGACAACATTAACCAGCTCCCTGCTTCTTTGGGGCCCTACCAGCATCTACAGTACAAACCTCATCCTGCAATGTTGTGGTTAGAGTCATTCGTAACAACTGCATCTGGGTAAACTCACAATGACATTAGTCAGACAGGAAGGTTAGTCTGTGGGCCTCAGGTAAAGGATACATCATCAATGACTAGTTGTAAACTGCCTGTCCCCGCCTCTAAGTAAAACCTCGAGTTTCTGGACCAAGTCTTGATGATGTGTCTTTCACCTCATTCTGTGACTTCCTATTGCTTGAGGGTCATACTGTATGTTGATAAGAACGAGTGGAGCTGGTGTGGTCTGATTGGTTGTTTTACAGATAATGGTCGGGCATAAAAGGGAATGTTGACCATAGTTCTCTAACTTGTTTTCACCTCTGGTTTCTACTTGCTCTTTTTCTCTCTTTGAGAATCCTGTTTGTGTAGTTAGGATGTAAAACCAAAATTGTATAACATGGTTGCCTTGTAATCGATGTATTTGTTCTTAAACATCACTTTAACTTAACTTTGACCATTCTTGCTGTAATCGAACCCATCGAGTCAGTGAAATGCAATTCCAGCATATTTGGTTGAATTTAGGTCTTTTGGATGTTTGGTTCAATATAAAAAGCGAACATTCTCTTGTGGGTTTGTCTGTTTGCTAATGAAGCTGGTTGGTGTTGTGCAGAGCAGACGCTTCCTGTGAAGGTCTTAGCCAGCAGAAGAGCAACAACAGCGGCCAGTTTGTGGTCTGACTTGTAACATGCTGTGGCAAACCCCGGAATTCTCTGGAAACCCGCTCTACTCTTTGCCCGTTCTCATAAAGCAGAAGACAGATTATGCTGTGTGATGTGGGATCCATGCCTCCTAACCACCGTTCATTCCCCAAGAACAGTCTGCGTTGCTGGCTTTCCCCAGACAGCTCTTGCATCACTTTGGATTACCTGATTCCTACTACTCTGCTTAATTCAACCACAGCCATGAAACAAAGAGACGGACGTGATCTGCCAGGACTTGCAAGGAAACTCAAAGGGACCTGTCTACCGTTTGAAATGTTTCACTGGTAATTGAGATCAATCTTGGGGTTACCTTTTCACCTGCTTGGCCCATTGGTCCGGGCAACCCAGGAACACCCCTCTCACCCTGAAACCACAAAGCATTGGCATGTAAAACATACATCTATCCAGCTGTTATAGAGAGGTTGTGAAGTGATCATAGAGAGGTTATAAAGTACGAGTCATTAAGTGGTTTAAATGGTAAAAGAGAGGTTAGAAAGTGGTAGATATGTCATAAAGTGGTTTTAGAGAGGATGTCAAGTTAATAATGATTAATAAAGGGGTTCATAAAGGGGTATAACTTGTTTACACACATAGTTAAGAGTGATTATGCCCCCAACACAAAACACCCTTTTATGACCTTCCTACCGAATCACCCAGACTTCCTTGCTCTCCCTTGTATCCTGCCACTCCCCTGGGTCCCTGTCCAAGGACAAAAAAAATGCAACAAAGTTAGACAACATTTTAAGGCACTTAACTGGCGCAAATGCCTAAAACTATGTTTAAACTCCACTATATTTGGCTGTTGATCTATTGTTTTGGGGCAACAACAGTTGGTGGCAAAGTTATCTCATTAAGTAGAAGCAACTATTGAGGAGCCAAATATCAAGCAAACAGTTGGAATGGAAAACACGTTTAACTAAAATGAAGTTGTTTCGTACCTCAACTCCTGGAGGTCCTTGTGCACCTGGAGCTCCTCTGTTGCCAGGGGCGCCCTTCAGTTCACCAGAGGCACAGGAACAAACATTGAGCTTGCAGTCAGACATACACACTTTTCAATCTTTATTCCTGCATTTACCCAAACAGGCAATCAAGGACCCAGCACGGATTGCGAGATGAAACTTCAATTACAACGTGAAAGATTAGACGGCATGTGAGATAGCTACAGTGCACTACCGTATGTTGCTAGCTAACGTCATGGGGCATGGATATGTGGTGCGTTACATAGCGTAGCGTAGCTACAGACTTGTAAAGAACTCCTCAAGGACGTGCCTTTCAGGCAGCCTTGAATGGCTAGCTGTTATCTTCAAAAGGATAATCAATCTCATCAAACGTCGAGCTTTACTCCAGCTTGTATTCAGACGCGGTCATGAAAGTGGTTGAACCCAATTTTCCGTGACTTCTAACACACTCAGAGGCTGTACTTTTATGTCCTGGAGATGAAAAGTGCTGAGCGCCAAGCAATTCATACTTTCATAATTTGATGTCAGGAGTGCATATGAAACGCATTAATGAATTAGTGCTCTCGCTCCTGCTCCGCAGCTGGGATGGAAACCTCAGGCCTAGCGCCGCTCCAGACAGGGAACGCCACACACAGCAACCTTCAGAAACCAACGCTAGCTAACAGCTGCAGCAGGATTACATGGCTATCTTTCAGTTGTGATATGTTGATATCATAAACTATTCAAAATGGCATCTTTGGCTCTTTGTAATGTCTGTCTATACACAAAGGGGAACTTGTGAAAATGAAATGAAGAAAGTAGCCATGAAAAAATGACTGATGCCTCTTTACATCTCACTCTGGACTGGAACTACATTCTGAATTGCATTTTAACACTTAAGCATGCAATAAATGGTCACCGCATCATAGTTTTGTATTGAGTTAACATGCCAAACTAATTCATTAAAAAAACATGTGTCCAATAGTGTCAACAGTAAGTTGATTATTCTTAACATAATTGGCCACTTTTCTTTGTTGGAGACTTTGACTGGAAACTCTAACATTGACATGGCACTGCCGACACTGGCATTAATCTAACCCCATATTCTGGAACTGAACCAAATGGAGCATCTGTCCTCCTGGAGTGGGTGGATGACATTTGCTGTTGGGGCTTGCTTTGTTCCAGACGCTCCGAACACTGAAGGGACCCGCTCTCCCTAGCTCATTAAAAACCCCTACAAGCATGGGAAGAGTTCACAGTAATGAAAGCTTCCTCTTATCTGTAGTTTGGAAAAGCACTTGGGAAAAAAGTCTGTTTTCCCCCCATTCCAGTTCACAAATAACCAATGGTCTCTTTGTTGATACTCTCATGATAGTATGAACTCGGGACCCCAAAGGTCACAGGGACACAGGTTCAGAATCTAACTACAGTCAACACCACTGTAGTACCGACTAGAATGTGTTCAGTGGAGTGGAATGAAGAGAACAGTTCATCCACAAGAAGCTAAAACTGCTGATGCAAGAGCAAAGGACACATGAAGTTTTAGTATTGGTCAGTTACATGAGACACGTGTTCAATTTTTTTTACTATATCGATGCCATGAACTGTTAAGTAATATCAACATTGAGTGTGAAGTTATATAAAAATCTGTAACATAATCTTAATTGTATAGTCATGAGCAAGTTCATAGAAATGAACTTGTACTGTAAATGGGGTGGACATTTAACTTTGCACACTAAATTTCATGGCAAGTGATTTAAATGGTTCCTGTGTTTCTGTTCACTGACAAGGCTTCCCTCTTCCACGCTGAACCACTCCAGTGAAATCGGATTCACATGAAGAATGAGAAGAGCGCCAAAGAAACGGAAGCGCCCCATCACCGCCGAACACTAAATCCCTTTACTGCTCAGTCCATGTACTTTTTTTCACTCCCCTGAGACGTGAGAAAAAAGCACTCCCACAGGAACATCTCCAGATTGCAACAAAACTGGACATCTCTTCACATACTTGAAGCATTTGTCATACTCTTATCCCCATGTCCATCCTAACGTTTTATTTTGTCCTCGTGTCACAATTGGCTTGTTACCTACTGCATGAAGACTAAACCAGATGTATGTTTCCTGCATGTTCAACAGTTGTGTATGTTCATCTATCGACACAAAAGGACACTTTCTCCGTCAAACATCCGTATGACAAAAAAACAAAAAACGGCCCTCCTGCATGGAGTTTGCTGTCTTACTACATTTAGTCATTTAGCAGACGCTCTTATCCAGAGCGACTTACAGTCACTACAACTGATCTGCCCTGCGAATAATGAAATGTAAATGTTCTCCATCTGGCCCTCCTCGTGTGCCCAGTTACCACACCAGCAGGGGCCGTAAACTTGTCTGCTGCCACCCAGTAGAGCAGAGAAGCAGTCCTCCGTGCCACAGCCAGCTGCTTCACACTTTCGCCTTTTGAATACGTGTAAATGTTCTGGAATCCCTCCAAGGCCAATTGTGTCAAGGCAGGGGTTCCATTAGCACCATGCTCGTCAGTAGTGAACGGTTTCTCCTAATGGGCTGTTTAAGTGTTCTGAGTGGCAGTTTCCCTCCTCAAGCCAGCCAGTCCTGCATACACTGAGGAGTTTCCCTTGGCACTCTGAGGTGTCGACGTTCAGGGCAAGAACCTCTCTCACAAGCCTCTTGTCCTCCACTCAATGTGGCCTAAACGGCAGCCAGTATGCGTTTGGTAGACGATTTCTTTGCCAGTTTTTTTTGTAATAATCGAGTACATGAGCTACGTGATGTCGTGTTGAGTACCCTTGTGAGGCTGGTGCTACAGTCTGTCTGTGTGTGTTGTTATATTGAGTATATTGCAGTACTCACAGGCTTACCGTCTGCACCAGCGGGACCAGCCTGCCCGGGGCCTCCCGGCTTCCCCGGCTCCCCCTGAAACAGGCAGACACAGGGTCACACATGTCACAGGGTCAAATATGACACAGGGTCACACGTGACACAGGGTTACAAATGACACAGGGTTACACGTGACACAGAGTTACACGTGACACAGGGTTACACGTGACACAGGGTTACACGTGATGTGACATAAGGTTACACGTGACACAGGGTCTCACGTCTGCTCACCAGCAGATTGATCGTAGCTGGGCTATTCACCCAAGGACAAAGGTTTGGTCTGAACATGGACAGGGACTCACAGGGACTCTACAGGCCAAAGGAGCCCCTGCCCTGATGCTAATTATCGGTGAGGATGATTTCATGGTGTTGTGACATTGGCAAGGACATGACCTCACTGTCTAACCCTGAACCCTGAAGAGTGACCTCTGACCCTGCTCTCACTGAATATAAGTCCTGCCTCTCTCAAACTGCCTCTTCTGTGTTTGAGTTTCTCGCTGTTTGTCTGTCAGCAAAGATGTTCTGCACACACACACTCACACACACACGCACACCTACACACACACGCACACCTACACACACTCACACACACACACACACACACACACACACACACACCTACACACAAACACACACACACACATCCACCTGAAGCTGACTCCCTCTGTGACTGTCCTCTCTCTTCTGACTCATTGCCTGTAATTGTATTGTGACTCTGTGCCTCTCTCCCTCTGCCCTGACTCTGACTCTGTGCCTCTCTCCCTCTGTCCTGACTCACTCTGTGCCTCTCTCCCTCTGTCCTGACTGACTCTGTAGCCTCTAACCTGAGCCTGTCCCTGCCTCCTGGTATCGGTGGAACAGGCTGTTTGAGCTCAGCTCGTCTGTTAGCGAGCCAGTGCCCGCTGCATGCCTCCCAGCACCCTGCCTCCATCATTACACCCATTAAAAACACACGGCTGACCTTATAAACACAACCCTGCCTGCGAACCATGGAACCTTGCTAACCCTATTAAGAGATTTGTTGCTATGGTGACATTTCTCAACGGTACTTTGTAGGGGTTCTTTATGTTGTTGTGTTGCTCTTATCGAGCATGTTTCCCCTCCCTGGTCTCACGGCTCTGGGAACAACACAACGTTGTTTCTGCCTCACTGCAGTAGGTTTCACAAAGGCTGCAGAGGCTTGTAGTTAGCCTTGGGTGCCAGTCTGGTTTTGATTTCATCCGTCAGTTCAGCCCCGCGCCAGAACATTCTGCAAGGCGGAGGCTGTTTCAGAGCCGAGGTTCGATCAGAAACCAAGTTCCAATGGTCTCATCCCGACTGGAACCCCGAGCATCTCACTGGAGCCACGGCCCCATGGCATGCCTTGCTGTGTCAGCACATCTCTCTCAGCGCTGCAGGATCCAATCCAGGCCAGGCTGTGCACCAGACGTCCCAGACACAGGCAGCAGCACAGGCAGCAGCACAGGCAGCAGCACAGGCAGCAGCAGAGCCTGCGGACTAACCTGGGTGCCTTGGAGGCCAGGGGGTCCAGGGGGACACACGCAGGGCTCCGGGGTGGGGTCCACGTCCATCGGGAGATTGGAGCACTGGAACCAAACACAAGCATGTTACTCATGAAAGGCAACACACGTTGTCTCGATGTTATACGATGCAGTCAATGAATGGAGGGAAAGCAGGAGAGCTGGATTGGTAGACCAGGGTCAAAGTTCCATTTTGAAATCCTTTCAATTACTTAGATGTGATAGATTGTTAATGCCTTGCAACCGTTTGTAACGTTTGTCGCAGGCAGACTTTAGCAGCATTTTGAAAGGACTTAAAAACCCATTTGACCCATATCTACAGTTGACTGAATGTGTGTGCGCTTCAGCTAGCCAGCAGCCACTGGAATCTAAGAGAAAGCATTCCTCTCCCATCGTCTTGCAACGCTTATCACTGCAATCTGTACTGGTGCACACAGCCCAGAAGCACTGAGGAAGCATATAGTCACAGCAACGGGAAGCTAGGATGAGTTCTCTGAGGACTTTTAGCCTGAAATAAGTAACAGCATGTCAACAAACATGCCTCCTGTTGTTTCTTAATTTCGCAAGGATTACCGTAACTGTAACCGTACCGAAAACACACTCAAACATTCACCTTGAGCAAAACACTTTGTCTCAGCAAACTATCATAAAATGAAACGGAGCCTTACCTCAGAGAAACTAGATGCGGTTACTTTGTAAGCGAGCAAAGCCATCAGCCAAAACATATATACATACCTCTCCGTCCTGCAAACAAAAGGAGCAAGATGATGTCATGGTCATGGGGCCCCTTTACGGCCTCAATCATACAGTTATAGAACACAACGTGAGCCAATTATCATCAAGGAAGCACAGGCGGAGCATGCCAGAAAGACAGAAAAAAAGAGGGAAAGAGAGAGATTCTGGAGTGCAGCTCAGTGCTAGTTGTGTTTTCTACTGTCTCTCCCCCCCCCCCCTCTCTCTCTCTCTATCTCTCTCTCTCTCTCTCTCTGTCTCTCTCTCTCTATCTCTCTCCCTCTCTCTCTCTCTATCTCTCTCCCCCCCCCTCTCTCTCTCTATCTCTCTCCCTCTCTCTATCTCTCTCTCTCTCTCTCTCTCCCTCTCTCTCTCTCTATCTCTCTCTCTCTCTTTGTTTGGTCTTTCTCAAACTGATATCAAACACAGATAACAAAAACAACCGTCTGGCAGTTCACAGTGTTAGTAGTTTATGCAGTAGCCAAGACAACAGAGCGTTCCTGGCTTCACAAATCCGCTTTGTGGCTGACAGTAGCACGACGATAGAAAATGTGTCTGATAGTGCATATCTGAACACTGGGGCCACTGGGGGGGAGACCAGCACTCAGGAACAGCTTCTCTCCTGTGGCTCACCGGGGGGAGCCTGGGTCACATGGGGTGAGGCCTTTCCACAGGGGCCCAGGTACGATTCCAGACTGATCCCTTTCCTGCATGTCTTCTCCACTCACTCTACTGTCTATGTCTTAACTGTCACTAACCAATAAAACAAAAAATGCCTGGAAAAATGTTTGATACAGGTGCTATACCCAAAAACACTCTTGCGCTTAGCAGAGGAGGGGCATTTGTGTGTCACTTTGGATAAAAATGGCAAATAAATTGGATGGGGTATATATATCTTAGTGGTTAGAGTATTTGACTGCTAATTGAGAGGCTGCAGGTTCAAAACACCCCTGTCTGACCTGTCAGAAGTGTCTGCTAAATGGATGTCTGTAAAATGTTCCAGATCCATCTGAAAGTGTTACAGACCTTTGAGTTCAGGGAGGACAGTTTGGGGGATGCGGAGATGTACAGGACAAACTAACTGAGTTATCTAGTATAGGTTGGTGCCATTAAAGGTCCCATGGCATGCTGTTTTTGGATGCTTTGATATAGGCTTTAGTGGTCCCCTATTACTGTATCTGAAGTCTCTTTCCTGAAATTCAGCCTTGGTGCAGAATTACAGCCACTACGAGCAGTCCCACAATGAGCTTTCCTTAAGACGTGCCATTACTGTGTCTGTATCTTTAAATGCTATGAGGAGGAGAGAGGCGGGGTTAATTGCCATGGTTCGGTCGTTTGCAAGCCATGATGTGTATCGAGAAAAAACAATATTGCGTTTGCACGGTGGCAGCTCATTTTCTCATTGGTAGGCCAAATTCTCCAGGTGGGCTAAGCAGAGAAAGGGGAGGTAACCTTTCCCCTTCTGACAACATAAGGAGAAAGGTTCCAGATCAGACTGTTTTAGCTTTCATTTTCTCAAAGGCGTAGAAGAATATCCAGGGCTTGGTTTATACTTATGACATTTTTAGCCACTGGGTGACCAAAGGCAGGTTATGGGAACTCATATTATTGTTAAATACCCTCATAAAGTGAAATGTTCATGCCATGGGACTTTTAAATAATAACTACACACTAGAAAAGAATGAGGTAATGCAACAGTTTCTGAATCATAAAACTGTTTTAGACCTAACACATATGTTAAGATCTACTAAGCTATGTAGGAACATTATGTTAGGCATTGACAAACATAATAGCAATGGGTTCATTCTTAATTAATAGGTTAATTTACCATTTATCATACTTGTTTACAATAATTAAATAAAGCATTTCAAAGGGACATAGTTTTGTGATCCTAATGTCTAAATTATGTTTTTGATTATGATCTGTGAACTAATTATTGCTTCATCGTGTTTTTTTGGGAGTGTTACTGCTGGGTTAGGTTTGACCGAGAAGCACTTTGACAGCTGACCAAGTTGTGCCTGTCCATGTAGTCTCAAGTTTGTATTTGTAACAAGTACAGCTTCATGGGAACTACTTGTCTAGCTCTTCTCAACTGTTTCCTGGTGGTCTACATTTCAAACCTATGGTTCTGAATCTTTACTCCTACAGAAATCAATCTCAATCCTTTGTGGAAAAAAAAGATTCTTCCAAACAGAGTGGGCACTAATTATCCACCCAGTAGAACTTTGAAGAACACTGTGGGTGGACTCACCACTCCTGGGATCTCACATGCGGTCTCGCGGTCGTTCTGCTCCGGGTCACAGTAGATCCTCAGTTTCTGAATCTCAAACTGATGGGAAACAGAGACAGGAAATCCTCATTGATTAAGCTTTAGACTAAACAGGAAGTAGAAACGTATTTAAACAAACAACCGCGCAACTGGATCAGAACACAAGGGAGTGTGCGTGTGTACTAACAAGGGGTAACAAGTGGCCAATCCCGTTCTTGCCTCTCAAACCAACCATAATTCATTTAGTAACTAAACGAAGAAGAAAAAAAAAGAAAAAAAAGGAAATCTCATCACGATGTTATACAAATTACAACCCTGTGTAATTATGATTGATTGCAGGTTGAGTTACTTTGGCACATGTGGAGCGTGCGCTGCCAGATAAAGCAGGAGAGTGTGACCTGCAGTCAGATTAGCCTGCGCAGTCTCTCTCTCTGGCAAGCCTCGCTAATCCACTGAGGCCACACCGTTTCTGAGGAAAACAGGAATGCAGACCATAACATGGTCATCAAGCAGTAGCCTCTCAACTCCAAGACAAGAGTCCAACACTTTTTTCAAGCGTTTGGAAATGACCTTTTGCTGCACAAACCTGCACACACAAACCTACACACACATTCAAAGGCACACACTGTAAACACACACACACATGAACACAGTCTCTCTGGCGTTCAGCGTTGAGGGTTTGACGTACCGGCACCGTGGTCCCCTTGCTGACATACTTTCCGACTTGAGTTCTGCCGTTGATGAAGATCCCAACCGGGGGCTCCAGGGGCAAGGTCTCTATCTCCAGGTCGTCCACGTACAGAGTCACTTCCTGCTCCGTCACCAGGAGGCGAAGCTGGTGCCACGACTCGTCAAACAGCTTCTGTTGACGTCACAAAACAGAGGACGCGCAGCGTACGGTTTAACTTTACCCAGGTACCTGCTCGGACGCCGTAGAGACAAGGAGTCATTGAGTTTGTTGTGTGTCTGTTTACTATGTTCTGTTGACCGAAGCGTGCAAAGATGAGCTATGAGCTAAAAGTATGATCGTCTCATATTTATATGATTTCATGTACGGGCACGTTCGCCTAACTCTTCGGGTGTTTATTCAACTTTGGAGATTAGACAGTAAAGAGAGGACCATTTATAGAGAGAAGATTTTGGAACCCCAAATAGTTTCCATTCCAAAAAGGCCCTCTTGTCCAGTACATCAGCTTTATACGCGTTTCTTTTTTTCTTTTTCTTTTTCATTCAATTGGTAATCCATATGGTCAAGAGAATGTAAGGAATCCAGGACAGTTAGTTCAGGCATGTTAGGCAGCTATAGTAAAACCATCCTAGCACATGGCCAGTCGGAAATATTGGGTTCATCTCAACCTGTCTGGACGAGACTCCTCTGTCCCTTTTTTAGCCATGTGTCTCTTGATCACTCTATCCCTTTGAAAAAAAATGTCTATAGCTGACATGTTGCTTCAGCCTTTCATCAACCCTCACAGACACACACACCACACACACATCACATGCACACCACACACACGAGTACAGTTACCCTTTCACACACACACACGCACGTATACACAATCATGGGACTTTTTCCTCGAGGCTTGGTAAGGAAAGCCAGTGACTTTAGATGAAAGTCTGCTTTCAGGAATAAATAACGGCAAGAGCATCTTCTAGCACTCTCTGACACTGGAGACACTGTAGAGAAGCACATGTGTGCGTATTCAAACAAAGAAAATGCACAAATATTAATGTTTGGTGTCCCCCCGAGGCAACCCACCTTGGCCGGCTGCTTCTGGAACACCACGGTCTGGATGCCGCTGGGGTGGCGGCTGGTGGTGGTGAACATGACGGTGCGTCGGACGCCGCTGAGCGTCACGGCCATCTGGGGCTTCTCGTCCAGGGTCTGGATCCTCCACAGGTCCCACTCCTCCATGGTGACCGAGCCCCGGTACTTCAGCGTGGACACAAACACGTAGGAGGGGGGCAGGCCGTCTGGGAACAAGGACCTGCAGGGTCAGAAACAACAACCAGTCAGAGCCGGCACTGCCAGACCTGCAGGGTCACAAACACCACCCAGTCAGAGCCGGCACTGCCAGACCTGCAGGGTCACAAACACCACCCAGTCAGAGCCGGCACTGCCAGACCTGCAGGGTCACAAACACCACCCAGTCAGAGCCGGCACTGCCAGACCTGCAGAGTGATGGTGATGAGGGTGATGAGGGTGATGAGGGTGATGAGGGTGATGAGGGTGATGAGGGTGATGATGTTGATGAGGGTGATGGTGATGGTGATAGTGATGATGGTGATGAAGGTGATGGTGATGAGGGTGATGATGCTGATGATGGTGATGATGGTGATGATGGTGGTGATGGTGATGATGATGATGGTGATGATGGTGATGAGGGTGATGATGATGATAAAAGTTGGTTGAATCTGACGTGTACACCCAGTCCATGTTGTTTCACTTTACCAGGAGAGCACCCAGTCTGCTCCCACTACTAACAATGTAAAACCCACACATTCAGTTCTGTTGTAATGGCCTGTATTACACTGTCTGCAGTGTGTGGTCTGTATTCTGGATGGACAGCATAGCTTTCACTGCCACAAGGCGTCAAATAAATTCCTAACCTATCCTATTCTATTTTCATGCAGTCTTCTACTTGTGCTTGCTCTGTAATGATGTAATGATGTTACCTCAACGGTCATAACAGTTGAAACGAGTTTGATTGATTGAACACAACTCCACCACGCTAGGACAGATCATGTGCTCTGTCAGAGAGCGGCGTGTGAGCAGAGCAGAGCGGCCCCAGGGACTGTACCTGGTGTTCTCACTCAGGTCCACGCGAGGCGTCACCTGGTAGGCTCGGGTGCCGTAGTAGGAGCCCTGCGTCTTCTTGGCCTTCTGGGACAGGTTCAGGTGCAGCAAGAGGTCAAAGCCTTTCTCATCACGAGAATCCACCGCGATCCTGGACGGACACACAGTCTCTGTGGGGAAGGAGAGGAGGAGGAAAGGAGAGATGGAGAGCAGGAGGAAAGGAGAGGTGGAGGGGAGGAGGAAAGGAGAGATGGAGGGGAGGAGGAAAGGAGAGATGGAGGAGGAAAGGAGAGATGGAGGGGAGGAGGAAAGGAGAGGTGGAGAGGAGGAGGAAAGGAGAGGTGGAGAGGTGGAGGAAAGGAGAGGTGGAGAGGAGGAGGAAAGGAGAGGTGGAGGAAAGGAGAGGTGGAGGGGAGGAGGAAAGGAGAGATGGAGGAGGAAAGGAGAGATGGAGAGGAGGAAGAAAGGAGAGGTGGAGAGGAGGAGGAAAGGAGAGATGGAGGAGGAAAGGAGAGATGGAGGGGAGGAGGAAAGGAGAGATGGATGAGGAAAGGAGAGATGGAGAGGAGGAAGAAAGGAGAGGTGGAGAGGAGGAGGAAAGGAGAGGTGGAGGAAAGGAGAGGTGGAGGAAAGGAGAGGTGGAGAGGAAGAGGAAAGGAGAGGTGGAGGAGGAAAGGAGAGATGGAGGGGAGGAGGAAAGGAGAGATGAAGGAGGAAAGGAGAGATGGAGAGGAGGAAGAAAGGAGAGGTGGAGAGGAGGAGGAAAGGCGAGGTGGAGGAAAGGAGAGGTGGAAAGGAAGAGGAAAGGAGAGGTGGAGAGGAGGAGGAAAGGAGAGGTGGAGAGGTGGAGGAAAGGAGAGGTGGAGAGGATGAGGAAAGGAGAGGTGGAGAGAGAGAGACGGGGCAACGCAGAAAGAGCATGAGAGGGACAGAGAGGAGGAGACAGAAAGACAAAGTTTTGAAGGTGGCGTTACGGAAACAGGACGAGGCGAAAAGCCTTCCCCACCAACACCACTTCCTCAAGTCAAGCGCTGACCTCCTCATAAACCCACCGACCTTCACACAGCTTCTGTCGAATGACCTCGCCTATCTTGGAGATGGCCTTGTAATCCTCCACTGAGAACACGTAGGTGGAGGACGGCTTGTTGGCGATCGCCTTCAACTCCGCCGCCTCCGTCTCCGAGCCCACGCCGATCGCAAACAGGATAATTCCCTTCTTCCTGGCGTCCTCCGCCGCCGCCGAAACCTCGTCCTGGGACTTGCCGTCGGTGAGCACCACGGAGATTCGCGCCAGGCCCTTCGGCCCGCGCTCCGCCAGACCAAACAGTTTGTCTGTGGCAAACTTGATGGCTGTTCCGGTTCTGGTGTTGCCTCCCATGTACTCAATGGACTCCATAGCCTTGATGAGGTCCTTGCTGGAGAAATGCTTCCCCAGAGGGATGTGGAGGATGGGGTCATCGCTGTACTGGACCACCCCCACCTGGGTGAACTTCTGTCCAATGTTGAAGCTGGTGGTGATGTTCACCAGCCAGCGCTTCACAAGCTCAAAGTTGACGTCAGCTACACTCCACGAGCCGTCCAGGATGAAGACCAGATCACTGGCAGCAGTTCTGCAACCTCGGTACACAGACAGACAGACAGACAGACAGACAGACAGACAGACAGACAGACAGACAGACAGACAGACAGACAGACAGACAGACAGACAGACAGACAGACAGACAGACAGACAGATAGATAGATAGATAGATATATAGATAGATAGATAGATAGATAGACAGATAGACAGATAGACAGATAGACAGATAGACAGATAGACAGATAGACAGATAGACAGACAGACAGATAGACAGACACATACGTAATTAGATACATGGATACATACTGTAGATGTAGGTACGTAGTAAAGCAAGTGGTAGGTGGTAGATAGATAGATAGATAGATAGATAGATAGATAGATAGAGAGAGAGAGAGAGAGAGAGAGAGAGAGAGAGAGAGAGAGAGAGAGAGAGAGAGAGAGAGAGAGAAAGAGAGGAGAAGGAAGCAGGGTCTTACTGAGTCTCATGTCCTCGTCCTGTGCTGTGCAGACCATGTGGAGCAACAGGAAGCCCAGCCAGCGCAGGACACGGCCCGTCCCCCCAGGCCTGCTGGCCATGGTGCTGCCCAAGCAGGCTCCACCCGAGCACCTAGCACACGGGGCGACAGCAGGACACACAGCAGATCTGGGCTCAACACAGGTCGGAAATACCATCAAACACTCGGCGCCTGCTTGATTCGGTTCATTGAGATGAAATCAATGGAGCCCAAATGTTCCTAAAACTGAAAATGTACAAGAAACGGAATGAATCAAATGCATCCAAATGTCTGTGGCACTGACACAATAATGTTGCACATGAATGGGCAGTTTATACACGATATAACAACACAACTGAAGAACGTGTATCCTTTATGTAACACAACTGCATGCAGCGGTAACCTACAAGTACAACAGGCCTGACTTTGGAGTTTCTGCAGGTTAGAGAGTCTAGCTGTGAGGCTCACTAGATATAGACATGGGTTAACACGTGAACTGTGCATGGTAATAACCTTGTGATAAAGGCTTTTGACGCTCATTTCTTTAGGATCTCTGCATGCTAGGAGTGTTTGTGTGTGCGTGCATGTTTGTGTTTGGAGAAAGCTGCTAGTGTGTGTGTGTGTGTGTGTGTGTGTGTCCGTGTACTCTGCAGATCTTGTGATCCCACTTCCCCCTGGACGCTCTAGGAAACTGTGTATTTTATTGCAGTTTCCAGCAAGTCAAAGTAAGAAACTGCAGACATTATAAAAAGAAGCAGTCGTAAATGAGGACCAGATCCGATCCAGGGAGAGAGAGGGCCTTGGTGGAAGAAATGGAGGGATGGAGGGGCAGATGGAGGCGCGGATGAATGGAGGAGGATGGAGGAAGGGGCGGAGGGAGGGAGAATGGAGGGGAGATGGTAAAAATAATGAAGGGAGGGTGGATGAATGAATGATTGAAGATGGTGGGAGGACGGAGGAAGGGAGGCATGATACAAAGACTGAAGGGAGGATGGAGGGATGTCGAAGGGAGGATGTTTAGTCAGTGCAGGGCTGGAACATCAGTCACCTCCAGGTTAGACCATGTGAGCTTGTGAACGCCATCAGACAGGCCTGGGGACCAGAGTACACAGTCTGACCCTGTCCAGCCTGGGTCACAGCCAGACCCAGTGCTGTCACCCTCATGGGACTGACCTGTTCCACTCTGTGACCCCAAGGTTCAGACCTGGTTCTGGAGAGACACGTCAAGCTGTCATGGTCAACTCCAGCAACCATTGTCTCCTCCCTTCTCCTCACTTCTCTTCTCTGATTTATCGTCCATTCCTCTCGTCTTGAAATCTTAGCTCCTCACCTCACCTCTTTAGTTTGCTTGTGTCCTCTCTCCCTTGCTCCACCCTAATCCACTTTCCTCTGCCCTCCTCAGACCTTCTCTAATCTACTCCATCTCTCTTCTATGCAACTCTAAAATGCTCTACTCTCCCGTACTTTACTCTTCACTACCGTACCCTACCCTGACCTACCCTGACCTACAATTCTGTACCCTTCCCTGCCCTCCCTTACCTTACCTTACCTTATCCTACCCTTTTCTACTCTACTCTAGTCACTTTCCCTTTTCCTCCTCTGCTCATTGTGCAGGACTCTGGGTTAGACAGCTGGAAACAGCACCATAAACATAGCCCTGTCTGCAGGCTTTCCCCTCCACTGAGTCCACCCCCCGCCCCCCCAACCCCCCGCCCCCCCACGCCCCCACCCACGCCCACGCCCACGCCCAACCTCCCCGAACCTCCCCCCCACTTCCACCAAACTGGAGATTTCGACATCTATGCTCAGCCCACATGGAATTCATTCCCAGTGTCAGACTGTCAGCTCGCAGGCCTGGACTCTGACCAGACACACGTAGTCATGACGAGGATGTGGGAGGCCACCTCTGCCCAGGACGTTTGTTGAAAGACGACAAAAGAAATCGCGAGAAAAACGCTCAACGCTTATGGTTCTTTGAGCCTGTGACGTTGCCCAGCGCTGAGCAGGAAGCAGGGACCAGCAGAGAGTCTGGACGCTGCGTCTGCAAGTCCAAGCCTCTCCTCAGGTCTACGACCTGGTCCTTGACCTCTGCCGTTTTAGGGTTCCAGGACGACACTTTATGGTCCTGCTCCTGGTTGGTCGGTGACGTTGCAGCCGGCTGGGCCACGAGGCTGGTATGCAGCGTATTAAAACATCACCTTTATCACCTCCCCGCCCTCTGCTTCACCAACCAGCAAACACAGTCAGACAGCAGAGAGTCTGGGCTGGAAAATGGATCTGAAACATGACATCGAAATCTGCCGGTTTGAGATTTATGTGGGGGTGTAATGAGATTAATACAGCTGGAAGGGGGGGGGGGGGGAGAGATGGAGGGATGGAGGAGGGATGGAGGAAGGGAGGGGGAAGTTATGGAGGAGAGAAACAGGGGGAAGAAGCTCTGATAAAACAGTTGAATCCCCACATTGCACCAGATAAGGTCTTCAGCTCTTTTGGATTGGACTGGAGATGTCAACTGAGGGAAGTATACACTCAAGTGTGGAGTTTTTCCAATAACCTACACCTAGTCTCTCCCATTGAGATTTAAAGGGAGTCGTTTGTAAACCTGTCTAATTTGGTTTTAATGCATCAGTTTGAACAGTCATTTCCAGATTAACACCTGCACTCTTTACTGACTGCATCTAAACATGTCAGCCATTGAATTTGGTACATAATTGCTTTAAATAAGGCAATAAAAAAGCGTATTTCAACCCAAAATCAACAACTGCTGTTAGGCATGTACAACAGCTTTGCCAAGATAAGGGGAAAATTAATTGCTGCCAAGTTCCTCAGGCACCAAGGGAAAAGCCAAAACATTATATCAGCTCTCCCTTGAAATGAGTTCAAATAATCACAACCAATAACCCATATCCTCAGAGCAGACCGTACCACTCACACCAGGAAGGGGTGTCAGCCCGTCCTTGCGGCCAACATGTTAGTAATAAATATCCGTGCTGCATATTGAGCTTGAGGAGTGTCCAGTGCCTGGTCTCATATAAAGCTGTCACATCACCAGCAGCACGAGAAGCTCACAGTCATGCAAGCAGCCTGGTCTCAGCACACGTCCAGAACGCCTGCACAGATACAGCCAAAAGGGAAGAAAATGCTCTCCTTTTCTCTGTCTCTCTCCTTTTTTTTTCTTTTTTTTTTTACGAGGAGTCAAGCGCCCAGCAAACTTCAGTTAAATAATTCCATTCATTCCTTGCATATGACAGTGGCACAAACAAACGACCTATCTCTGTTCCTAACGTCTTCAGTGTGCAGCTGTCATGGACAGATCTAGAAGCCCACTCACTGGCAGAGAAACAGCACACTACACAGAAACAAATCTGAATAGTAAATAAACCTCAAAAGAGAAGGCAATGACTTCCACCAGGCCTGCAGTTACACAAGACTAACAACGCAAATCTTCGATCTGAGGTCACTGCCATTCTCTGCAATGTGCAATTATAATCAAACACACAAGTCCCCACAGCAAACAATGTGTTCATTACCTTACTATCAATAAATCTGCAGCAAACCCTGAAAAACAAGCCTTACACATCAGACTATTTACGCGAAGCCCAAAAGCACAATGAACGGCTTCAGAG
The DNA here is from genome assembly GCF_021917145.1 of Hypomesus transpacificus. Taxonomy (NCBI): domain Eukaryota; kingdom Metazoa; phylum Chordata; class Actinopteri; order Osmeriformes; family Osmeridae; genus Hypomesus; species Hypomesus transpacificus. The sequence goes on along the minus strand of NC_061070.1, from coordinate 661,157 downwards.
TATGTTATCTTAACAGCTCAGACTTCAACTTCTAGGTCTAATTATCTTACAAGCAAAAGTGTGCGTTTACCAGAGGAGAGAGTGTGTGTCGCTCTCGTGTCAGTGTGTGTCCAGCCTCACAGTGGTCCTCTGGCCATGGCTGCAGTGCTGAGCTCTGGACACTTCAGCTCCACAAACGCTGCTCCTGAGAGTGAGAGACTGCCCTCTCCATCCACTTTCCAGCAATGCCTTTTTTTTTGTCTCTGTCCCCCCCCCTGCTCTCTCTCTCTCCCTCTCTCGCTCTCTCCTTCACTCTCTTTCTCTTTCTCACTCTCTCTTTCTCTCCAGTTTGCTCTCTCTTCTTTCTCTCTCTCTCCCTCCCAGACTTCTACTGGCCTGCAGCCACTCTCAATTACTAGGGGTGGAATGAGAAGCAGATAAGAGAGACACGGAGGGAGAAAGAGAGAGCGGTAGAGGGAGAGAGAGGCAGACAGATGAGAGAAAAAAAGAGAGAGAGAGAGAGAGAGAGAGAGAGAGAGAGGGAGAGAGAGAGAGGGAGAGAGAGAGAGACCCATTCTGTCAGCACGGGGGGAAAATGAGAGTAACAAGGACATGATCGTTCCAAGGGCTGAGGGTTTGTGGTGGTTCTTCAGGGTATAAACGGATCTTAAGGAGAGTTCCAGGAATCAGAACCAGTTCTTGATAAGGGCCGCACGTTTTCTCTCACCCAGACCTCCCAGCCTTAGCCTGGGCTACCGGACGCTCTGTGGTTCTGGCTCTGGGTCCGTCTGATCTGTTGGGACTAGTCATGAAGTCTGGAACCCTGGCCTGGGCCTCGTCTGGCCTGGATCAAATTATATTTGCAAATACTGTCAAATACTTGGGTGGAGTCTAGTTGACCAACCCACTGCAATGAAATCCGCGGATCAGCCCCGTAAGTGCCGACTGTGAGACAAATCTAATAACACCCTGATTACTTTGTGTTACTTTCAGTAACCAACCCTGGTCTGAAAGTGTAACAGACCCCCTGGTGGTGTTCCCGGTGAGGCTATTTGTGTTTGACCGCAGGCCTGGCCTTCCCACCTGCCTCTCCTCTCCCCAGGTGTGAACCCTTCAGCTCAGGTTTCACACGCTGACTGGAGAACACGGTGCTAAAACCCTACATGACCCAGCACTCTGCCTCACACAGCTGCAAGCCATCATCAGCTCCCAGCCAGGTCGAAAATCTGAGGAAAACCTACACGAGCAGGGCTGCTTGTCTCGTCTCTGGACTTGACAGGAAGCTGGTGTGAATAAGCTAATGAGGGAGGATGCAGAGTTAGCTTCAGTGTTAGCCGTGCTAGCTAGTTCCAGTGTTAGCCGTGCTAGTTAGCTGCAGTGTTAGCCGTGCTAGCTAGCTCCATGGTTAGCTGTGCCAGCTAGTTCCAGTGTAAGCTGTGCTAGCTAGCTCCATGGTTAGCTGTGCCAGCTAGTTCCAGTGTAAGCTGTGCTAGCTAGCTCCATGGTTAGCTGTGCCAGCTAGTTCCAGTGTTAGCTGTGCCAGCGTGCTAGCTCTCTGTGAGGCGGGCAGGTAAGCTGTTGAGGAACAGAGCGACTACTCTGCCTACGTCCTGGAGATACACATGGACCACATAAAAAAATAATACTTTATTTATATAAATATTTATATATTTACTTCCATTATCAAGTCATTTGGAACATGTAATTTGAATTAACAAAGGTCTAATTAAATCAGATAACTTACAATTACAGTTGTTACATTCCAAATATTTTCTGTTTTCTTTCACTCTGTTCACACACTCCCAAACTACTTACTAGTGACCATGAGTTTTCTCTCTGAGTATTTTACAACGGTCATCTTTAGGTAAGAACTAAAGGTAGTAATGAAATCATCCATTATAACATGAATTACATTACATTGTCACCAATCCCATTCTTCAACAAAAATCTGACCTAATGGATTCACTGTACTCAGTCCACTTTGTCCAGATCTTAAAGAAAGTCATTTTCTGAACTTTAAGAAAGACTGTCTGCCCAGCACATATAGTTCATGTACATTTCCTCAAGGGTAGCTAACTCTAGTTTGAGACCTTTCCCAGTGATGCATACTTGGCTCGCTGTCAGGTAACCAGAATCAGTTACTTGTCCTCGTAGCAGACTAATAGCATGTTACATATTGATGGACCACAAGTTTCCTGAAATAATATTCGTTTATGTTTGAGTTTACTTTACATCTTAGCCTGAACTTAAACATTTGTACATTCGAAATGAAAACAACAGTTTAATAACTAAAGCGAAGAATGCCTTTTCAGCCAAGCCAGACCTGCTAGCATGGTGGAGAAGACATGATCTGTAACCCAGAGTGTAGCGGCTCACCTGCTGATGTCAGCTGGCTTCCACAACAACATCTGATGCTGGAGATTCATCAGCCTCAAGTCCTGTCTCACCATACACACGCAAGCTACCGCAAGTCTGAGTCAGAGGACCCAGGTTCGAACCCCGGGTGGGCAAGAGTGGGGGGGAAGTGATGCTAGCGAGCGATGACACCTGCTACAAGTATGTGCACACACACATGCAGGATGTGGCTTCTCCACAGTCAGCCATCTCCATCACCTGCCTCTCATCACCCTTCATCCTGTCAGCCATCTCCATCACCTGCCTCTCATCACCCTTCATCCTGTCAGCCATCTCCATCACCTGCCTCTCATCACCCTTCATCCTGTCAGCCATCTCCATCCCCTGCCTCTCATCACCCTTCATCCTGTCAGCCATCTCCATCACCTGCCTCTCATCACCCTTCATCCTGTCAGCCATCTCCATCACCTGCCTCTCATCACCCTTCATCCTGTCAGCCATCTCCATCACCTGCCTCTCATCACCCTTCATCCTGTCAGCCATCTCCATCACCTGCCTCTCATCACCCTTCATCCTGTCAGTCATCTCCATCACCTGCCTCTCATCACCCTTCATTCTGTCAGCCATCTCCATCACCTGCCTCTCATCACCCTTCATCCTGTCAGCCATCTCCATCACCTGCCTCTCATCACCCTTCATCCTGGAGGGAAGTTTGTGTCACGCACACACGCACACACACACGCACACACACACACACACACACACATACACGCTCATGCTCACTCACACACATACACACATATAGATGCTCACACACACACAAGCCCACACACAGAGGTGGTGCACAGACAGGAGAGATTTGCATTTAGTCATTTAGCAGACGCTCTTATCCAGACTACTTACAGTAAGTACAGGGACATTCCCCCGAGGCAAGTAGGGTGAAGTGCCTTGCCCGGGGACAAGTCATTTGGCACGGCCGGGAATCGAACTGGTGATTCCCTAAGCGCTCAGCCACCTGACTCGAGAGATGTGGTGGTGAATGTCCTGCTTCCTGTATGAGTCCTGTGAGACGCAGCACCCCCTAGTGGTTCAGCCTCTACCAGTACAGCTCAAACACGTAGATCAATACGAAACAGTTCGAGGTCAGTTTAATCGACCTCAGAATTACAATGTTTGCAACTGTTCTACTGCTTTCATTGGAACTGAGCAGCCTAAAACTAATTCACCTCAATTACTTGTGAGTAGCATTCCAAGAGCAGACCTCCTGTTGACAGCAGTCTGGCGGGGCGGCCCCTGCGCCCCCCCGCCCCCCCCACCACCTGCCCCCCCCCGCCCCCCTAGTTCCCGGCCCCTGACGGATGGGCAGTTGCAGCTGTACACTGTGATGGATGAGCCTGAACAGAGAAGCACCTGGAAAACCTGACAGCACCCGGGGTAACCCCACAGGGGCGGGGCAACAAGCGTCCAGCTGGCCCCCTCAGCGGCTGGGGGGCTCTGCTCCTTCTGGAAGAGGGGGGGGGGAGAGAGAGAGAGAGGGATGGGAGGAGGGAGGAGGCAGAGAGAATGAGGGAGGATAGGAGGAGGGGGAGGTAGAGAAGGAGGGGGTTGGAGGGGAGGTAGAGAAAGGAGAGGAGGAGGGGGTGGAGGGGAGGAGAGGAGGTAGAGAGAGATGTTGTAGGTAGGGTTGGAGCCATGCTAGTTAGTCAGGCAGCCAGACTGAACGAAAAGTATGAAACATGATAGTTGTGAGCAAGCAGGGGAGGTGGTCCTTGAGATCCTGTTGTACCACTGTCTGACAAGAAACTGCAGAGAGCTGGAGGTTGCACTCATATGTCATTGATTTTGCTGCTTTGCATTAAGGTCTCCTGTAATTGAGATTGCGCTGTAGTTAAGATACTGTTGTTATTATTATTCACAGCTACTGATAGCTGTAATATGGTTAATTTGTGCTATGGCTCTTAAATACAGACTGCTCTTTGACTCTGACCACCAAAATACTGTTTAAGAACTATGCAATTCTTTTCCTGTACTTCCTATATGGAATATTTGCACATAGCTTGTCTGCTGAATGGCTTAAATGTAAATGTTAAATATCAACATTACACAGCAAATGTCAAAACAATACAGCAATCCTTCTTCCTTCCTTCACTGCCAGTCCAGACCCCTATAGTGTGTCTTGGAGGACACAGTTAAACAGCTACATTCCTTCTGGCGGGCCCTGCAGTGTCCTGCAGCACCACATCACAGAGGCATGTGGGTAGCAGGCAGTAGTCAAAACAAACCATCCCCTATGTGAAGAGTAAGTGTATAGGCTCTCTGGCCGCTCCCCTGTTGGATGGGTGAGATGGGTTTATCACTCAAGAAGAACAGCTGTTGACGTGAACAATGGAGAGAACAATGGGTGAAGAGAGGAGAGTATAAGAGAGGAGAGGGGGAGAAGGGAGAGGAGGGGAACAATGGGAGAGGAGAAGAGGAGAAGAGGAGGGGAGGGGAGGGGAGGGGAGGGGAGGGGGAAGCAGGAGGGGAGGGGAGGGGGAAGCAGGAAGAGAGGAGAAAAGGGAGAGCCTCTCAGAGGGAACATGTAGGAAACCAGCAGAACATCTGTGTGGAAGCTGGAACATGGAACAGAGGAACTTCTGTTTAGATATTCATCTCCACAACTACCACCAAAAATAGAACGCAAGCGTACCACCCGAGGTCCTCCGAGTCATCAGCTGTCCACACATCATCCACAGCAGGATCAGGTAAAGCCATCACAACACAACATGCTGCCTTGTCAACCAGACAGGTTCTCTTTGTGTGTTTCGCTGGTTCTTGTGTTCTTGGGAGGTATGATTCGTTTTCAAGGTTTGTCAGAGCTCCTGGTCATGCCTGCAGCGTTCCAATCGCATCCTCACGGACCCTTCCTACCCTGCCTATTATCTGTTCCCGTTACTCCTGCCAGGGAAAAGGTTCAGATCGACAAAAGCGCGCACTTCCAGAATGGCAAAGAGCTTCTATCCTCGTGCAATAAGGCTTGTCAACAGCTTACCCAAACCACCCACCTCCCACCCGCCCCCCCCCCCTCCCCTCCCCACCCCCATGGACTGCACTCTTAACACTCTATCCTGCAACTATTGATGCACCTCAATGAATATGTATTATCTATTTATTATATTAATAGTTATTTATTATTATTCAGCTGTAGCAATTAATGTCCACAGCAACATACGTTTTTAGCTGTCTGTTGCTGCCTTAACTGTGTTGTTGTTTTTGTGACAATGACAAATAAAGTGCTTCGAACTTTGAGGTTGTTTCCTGTCGAAGTCGTGAAATGCACAAGCTGTCATCTCACAAGAGAGTTCCTTCAAATATTAAAATCCCAAACCAAAGCAAAAGCTTCTCTGACCCTGACAAGCAGGAAACCGGGATGTACATTGGAGTAAAACAAGTTAGTATTCCTGTTTTCTGGACTTTTATTACAAAGAACAGTGAGATTCGAAGACATCTTGGACTCATATGAGATCAGTTTAAATAAAATGTGTCAAACAGAGATTGTCAATTTTATACATTATACTATGGGTATATGAAATGTTATTTATTTGCCAAAAACAAGCATTTCCGAACACATTTCAAATCAGGTCAAACGTTGCCTTGGTGTCAGTGTTTCAGGGATGGACATTGAATGCATATTTACATTGAAACATTTGATCTGACCACGTACATACATTTATTAACAAACCAGAACTCCTCAGGCCCTCCCTCTCCCACTAGCCCTCCCTCCTTCTCCCCTAACCCCTCCTATTTTTGCTCAACATCCAATCAGTAGGACCGATGTTATCCACAGCTTCCTACTTCCTGTTTCCTGTTTACTGTGTCTCTAGGGGCGTCGCCCCAACCTCCGGGGGGTCTGTGGGATCTGGGGGCTCTGGGGGGGGCCTGTGTTGGCCGCGGCGTCCAGCAGAGCGCAGCCAGAGGTCAGACAGATGCCTGGTACTCCCCTCAGACCAGGGTGACCTCTCAGACCTGGACGACCCCCGTGACCCCTGTCTCCTTGGCGACCAGGTCGCCCGTTGAAGGACCTGCCTGGACGACCACACTGACCTAGGGATGGAGGGAGTGAGGGAGGGAGATGGAGGAGAGAGAGAGAGGGAGGGAGGGAGACGGAGAGAGAGAGAGAGAGAGAGAGAGAGAGAGAGAGAGAGAGAGAGAGAGAGAGAGAGAGAGAGAGAGAGAGAGGGAGGGAGGGAGGGAGATGGAGAGAGAGAGAGAGGGGGGGAGGGAGATGGAGAGAGAGAGAGAGAGAGAGAGAGAGAGAGAGAGAGAGAGAGAGAGAGAGGGAGGGAGACGGAGAGAGACAGAGAGAGAGAGAGAGAGAGAGAGAGAGAGAGAGAGAGAGAGAGAGAGAGGAGGGAGGGAGGGAGGGAGGGAGGGAGGGAGGGAGGGAGGGAGGGAGGGAGGGAGGGAGGAGATGGAGAGAGATGGAGAGAGAGAGAGAGGGAGGGAGGGAGACGGAGAGAGAGGGAGAGAGAGAGAGAGAGAGAGAGAGAGAGAGAGAGAGAGAGAGAGAGAGAGAGAGAGAGGAGAGAGAGAGAGAGAGAGAGAGAGAGAGAGAGAGAGAGAGGGAGGAAGATGGAAAGAGGGAGGGAGATGGAGAGAGAGAGGGAGGGAGGATGATGGAGAGAGAGAAGGAGGGAGAGAGAGAGAGAGAGAGGAACAGAGAGAAGAGGTGAAGACATACTCATTATTAGCCCCATTGATGTGTCTGTAGCCTTGGTCAGTAGAGCAGCACAGGGTGAAACCTGACGGTCTAGCCTTCCATCTGATGGTCCCAGATCCTCTGTAAACTAGCTGCAGACAAGCCAGCTGTTCAGACATGACTAAGTGATGACTGATGCAGACAAGCCAGCTGTTCATCCAGACATGACTGAGTGATGACTGAGTCCTAGATGTTGGGTGTTGTAGTGGCAGCATGCTAGCAGCTGCAGGGGTGTCCTTGCTTACCCTTGGGCCCCTGGTCTCCCATGTATCCAGGCACGCCGTGACCTTTGGCGCCCTTGTCTCCCTGCGCCCCTCCATCCCCTGGTGGACACAGACAGTAACAACATCACAGATGAAAACACACACCTTCACACCTGCTACACACCTTCACACCAGCTACACACCTCACGGAATGAGAGACACAATATAAGGAATTTGAATGTGTCAAAAAATAAAGGGAGACTGGTTTATTTATTAGGAGACAAGCCTAACTGCTCTATCTTAGCAGCAGCGTGACTCGATCTGCCATGAAGTTGGGGACAGCCAGAGGAAAAGGATATGATGCGGAAGGCATGACATGTTCTAATTTTTGCATATTTGTTTCAAGTTTACAGTAAATTATTTGTTCATTTGTTTTAATCACAACATCCCATGACTATTTGAGTACAGTGTGTATGAGTACGCATGTACATCAGGTCCACGGTGATATGTGTGTGGTGGTCTGCGGAAACCCCAACCAATCACATTGTGAACATTTGACTTTCTGGGTATTATGCATATTTGGAAACTACAAAGTCTCCTGAATACAAATCAGTTTAAATCACTCAGATATCTTTATCACAACTGAAGTGACATCCTTTTAAAGTTTACCTGGGTCAAAAAGTGAGAAGGAAGAAATCTGCATTCAAAGATTCCACTCTGTTTCATTCTAATTCAAAGATTCCACTCTGTTTCATTCTAATTCAAAGATTCCACTCTGTTTCATTCTAATTCAAAGATTCCACTCTGTTTCATTCTAATTCAAAGATTCCACTCTGTTTCATTCTAATTCTGTGGTGGATATGGAAAGGAAATCCTTTTGTTCATAATCACGTTGTGAATGTAAATTAAGCAATAAGCCCCAAGAGGCCGTGGTTTACACTGATTTTAGAACAGGTAATGGGAGATGTTAGGCACGACGTGAAGCGGAGTTCCGAAAAACCCCTTACCTGTTCTAAAATCAGCGTAAACCACGGCCTCTTGGGGCTTATTGCTTTTCTAAAACTGTTACTACAAATATTTGATATGGTTTCATCAATAAAAACAATTAGAAAACAAAATAGTTTAATAATAAACCGTCATTCTTCCGCTACTGCAAAGTATAGTTCCTACATAAATCGTTGCCATGCAACAGCCAGATGGACATCTTTGCCCTCTTTTTCAATTTGAAATATTCGATGCGCAGTAATATGGAATGTTAAAGAATGTTATGAGGACAACCTGTGAGGTTATGCTGGATTTTACAACGGCATGAAACGCAATATAGCCAATCACAATCAAGGATGGGAACAACCAGTTTTAGAATGTCAATTAAAGTATAGGCTACATCACTAACTTCTCAGCAAGTTATTTCTAAGTTTAACAGCCTGACTTCATTGATCAGTTGTTTGGGGCTGCTGCAGCACTCAAAAGAGCAGGCAAACTGAGCATTTGATTTGACATGGCTTGAAAATCTTGCTAGCTAACATGTCCAAAAACCGTTGAAATGAAAAGCTTTTATGCTCTTATTAGCTTTTATAAGCTTTTATGGCTTCTAGCCAGAGAATCAGAGAAATAGAGAAAGAGCAGGTGGTGAATGATAGGAAGTAGAGAAAAAGGGGAGGAAAAAAAGTGCTCCTCCTCCATTCATCCATCCCTCCATCCATCCATCTCTCCATCCCTCCATCCATCCATCCCTCCATCCCTCCATCCATCCATCTCTCCATCCCTCCATCCATCTCTCCATCCCTCCATCTATCCATCTCTCCCTCCATCCATCCCTCCATCCCTCCCTCCATCCCTCCATCCCTCCATCCATCCTTCCATCCCTCCATCCATCCATCTCTCCATCCATCCCTCCATCCCTCCATCCTTCCATCTCTCCATCCCTCCATCCATCCATCCCTCCATCCCTCCATCTCTCCATTCCTCCATCCATCTCTCCATCCCTCCATCCATCTCTCCATCCCTCCATCCCTCCATCTCTCCAGCCCTCCATCCCTCCATCCATCCATCTCTCCATCCCTCCATCCATCTCTCCATCCCTCCATCCCTCCATCCCTCCATCTCTCCATCCCTCCATCCCTCCATCCCTCCATCCCTCCATCCCTCCATCTCTCCATCCATCCTTCCATCCCTCCATCCATCCATCTCTCCATCCCTCCATCCATCTCTCCATCCCTCCATCCCCCCATCTCTCCATCCCTCCATCCCCCTATCACTCTATAACTCCATCCCTCCATCACATCACCACCTTCATCACACCATCACTGTCTTTGTACCTGACCCAGCCCTCTATGACCCAGCCCTCTATAACCCAGCCCTCTATGACCCAGCCCTCTATGACCCAGCCCTCTATGACCCAGCCCTCTATGACCCAGTCCTCTATGACCCAGCCCTCTATGACCCAGTCCTCTATGACCCAGCCCTCTATAACCCAGCCCTCTATAACCCAGCCTTCTATAACCCAGCCCTCTATGACCCAGTCTGCTATAACCCAGCCCTCTATGACCCAGTCTGCTATTAAGTCCCTACCTTGTGCTAAATTAGTTTGGTGTGCTGAATGAACCACGTGGGGATGGGGGGTAACTGCCCCTCTCCCACCCCCTGATTCTGTGCCACCCTTCCACAGATGCTGCAGGGGGTGTTCTGGGTACTGCAAACCAAGCTGGTCATGGTGATTAACGACCATATGTGTTACTGAGATCACCGCTGAATCGATGCATAAAACGCCTTGTAAATATTCTTACATTTCATTGGCTTGGCTGAGGGAAAAGCAAGATGAATGTGACGTCATGACCGGTCCTCTAACAACACGACACAATTCATCATGAGAGGTGCATACACACAGACACGTACGCATGCAGACATGCACACACTCACGCTCCAGTATGTCTCACCTCTTTTCCCTTGTTTGCCTAAGTCTCCAGGCTCTCCATAGAAGCCTTGCTGTCCCAATTCTCCATCCACTCCATCAATACCTGGATCTCCCTGTAAACAACAACATCAACAGCAACGGCAACCATCAATACCTGGATCTCCCTGTAAACAAGGTTGGAAAACTAGAAAACAAAATGGCAACTATGAGAATGCACAAGTTAATACACTAATCAACATCACGGACCCATCATTAAGAAGATCAGACTATAATTACAAGTGTGTGTTCAATTAAATGGTGTTCCTTCGTTGTATGTCTACAGTGTTTAAATTGTTTGGCTACACAATGGTGTTACAACGGTCTTGACATGATTCAAAGCGGTTAAATAGGCTTACTTGCTAATCTTATCAATTCAACTCATACAAGGCTTTTGGTGCTGTAATCAGTCTCTGTTGTAGGAGGATATCGGTGGGCTGTATAAGATACTGGTTGGGGAAAGGACTCTAATAACTCTTGCCCTCACTATTTGTACACCACGGTCACATGATCTTCTAGGAACAATGAAGGCAAGAGAAGTGATTGGTCAGCAGGCAGTGTTTCCTTCGTGATGATCTTTTATCAAACAGAACCTTTTCCGGATCAGGTTAGGTGTGCTGCATAAGTTACCATGGTGATCTACCCTGGTAAGACGTGAACCCCTGTCGTGACACTGAAAACCCAGGGTTAAACCTGAAGTTACCTCGTTAACCTCAGATCCTGCTCTGTGGAACAGGCCCCTGGATCTCCAACAACAACCATCAATACCTGAATCACCCTTCTGTAGAATTTGTCTAAAACATTAATTGTACATACAGTATATAATGAATATACTGTGCTTTTTTAAGTAAGTAAAAATGCTTTCAAAACATTACAGAAATGAAAAGATTCAACTAAAACACTTTCATGCTGCTGCACAAATACAGAAGGAAAATAAATACAATTTACAATACAATACAAAGACAATATAAAATGGGGAACATATTGGGTGCCTAAGACTACCAAACAGTACTGTATACCTGTATATATACAGTATATACCAGTGTAGTAATGCTTCCCGTAGACCAGTCAACACTCCTACACAGTCCACTAACACCCTCCTCCTACGCTCAGTATAGATGCAACCCCATGTTTACCCTGCGCAGGCAGGCAGGCTGTGCAGGAGTGGAACCTTCCTGTTTAAACAATAACACATCATAATTGATTTAATCTGTTTCTCGTACTGCTCCCCAAGAGCTGCCAAAGGCTCGCCCTGCTACATTAAACCCTGCTGGTTGGTCAAGAGCTGCCAAAGGCTCGCCCTGCTACATTAAACCCTGCTGGTTGGTCAAGAGCTGCCAAAGGCTCGCCCTGCTACATTAAACCCTGCTGGTTGGTCAAGAGCTGCCAAAGGCTCGCCCTGCTACATTAAACCCTGCTGGTTGGTCAAGAGCTGCCAAAGGCTCGCCCTGCTACATTAAACCCTGCTGGTTGGTCAAGAGCTGCCAAAGGCTCGCCCTGCTACATTAAACCCTGCTGGTTGGTCAAGAGCTGCCAAAGGCTCGCCCTGCTACATTAAACCCTGCTGGTTGGTCAAGAGCTGCCAAAGGCTCGCCCTGCTACATTAAACCCTGCTGGTTGGTCAAGAGCTGCCAAAGGCTCGCCCTGCTACATTAAACCCTGCTGGTTGGTCAAGAGCTGCCAAAGGCTCGCCCTGCTACATTAAACCCTGCTGGTTGGTCAAGAGCTGCCAAAGGCTCGCCCTGCTACATTAAACCCTGCTGGTTGGTCAAGAGCTGCCAAAGGCTCGCCCTGCTACATTAAACCCTGCTGGTTGGTCAAGAGCTGCCAAAGGCTCGCCCTGCTACATTAAACCCTGCTGGTTGGTCAAGAGCTGCCAAAGGCTCGCCCTGCTACATTAAACCCTGCTGGTTGGTCAAGAGCTGCCAAAGGCTCGCCCTGCTACATTAAACCCTGCTGGTTGGTCAAGAGCTGCCAAAGGCTCGCCCTGCTACATTAAACCCTGCTGGTTGGTCAAGAGCTGCCAAAGGCTCGCCCTGCTACATTAAACCCTGCTGGTTGGTCAAGAGCTGCCAAAGGCTCGCCCTGCTACATTAAACCCTGCTGGTTGGTCAAGAGCTGCCAAAGGCTCGCCCTGCTACATTAAACCCTGCTGGTTGGTCAAGAGCTGCCAAAGGCTCGCCCTGCTACATTAAACCCTGCTGGTTGGTCAAGAGCTGCCAAAGGCTCGCCCTGCTACATTAAACCCTGCTGGTTGGTCAAGAGCTGCCAAAGGCTCGCCCTGCTACATTAAACCCTGCTGGTTGGTCAAGAGCTGCCAAAGGCTCGCCCTGCTACATTAAACCCTGCTGGTTGGTCAAGAGCTGCCAAAGGCTCGCCCTGCTACATTAAACCCTGCTGGTTGGTCAAGAGCTGCCAAAGGCTCGCCCTGCTACATTAAACCCTGCTGGTTGGTCAAGAGCTGCCAAAGGCTCGCCCTGCTACATTAAACCCTGCTGGTTGGTCAAGAGCTGCCAAAGGCTCGCCCTGCTACATTAAACCCTGCTGGTTGGTCAAGAGCTGCCAAAGGCTCGCCCTGCTACATTAAACCCTGCTGGTTGGTCAAGAGCTGCCAAAGGCTCGCCCTGCTACATTAAACCCTGCTGGTTGGTCAAGAGCTGCCAAAGGCTCGCCCTGCTACATTAAACCCTGCTGGTTGGTCAAGAGCTGCCAAAGGCTCGCCCTGCTACATTAAACCCTGCTGGTTGGTCAAGAGCTGCCAAAGGCTCGCCCTGCTACATTAAACCCTGCTGGTTGGTCAAGAGCTGCCAAAGGCTCGCCCTGCTACATTAAACCCTGCTGGTTGGTCAAGAGCTGCCAAAGGCTCGCCCTGCTACATTAAACCCTGCTGGTTGGTCAAGAGCTGCCAAAGGCTCGCCCTGCTACATTAAACCCTGCTGGTTGGTCAAGAGCTGCCAAAGGCTCGCCCTGCTACATTAAACCCTGCTGGTTGGTCAAGAGCTGCCAAAGGCTCGCCCTGCTACATTACAGTTTTTCTCAATTGGTTTGGCTCATTTCACGAAACAGAAATGACATTCTCAAAACAACACGTGCAAACCTCCAAACCGCTGGGCACTTGTTCACAACAGATTGGAATTGTTCATTCCTTTAATCAAATTGCAATTGTATTAGCACAACCTTGTAAATGACAAGTGCATTGCCTACAGTTTGCACACATTTCAAATGATTTGGCACATCTTTGAAATGGTTAGGTATAATTGCCTTCAATTAGGCCAACTATCAATTGAAAATATCTTGCTGGTCTAAACTGACTGTTGTTTCTCAGTCAAGTGGTTGTTCTCTGCAAAACATATTGGAGTAATTTCCTTGTGTACATCATCACCTGCACGATAGTTCACTCCACTGTCAAAATCTTTCAGGCACATAATACCATGAAAAACATAATGGTATATACTGTAATATGGATCTCTTGTATCATCTGCTTACGGTCATTGTCAGGTGCAAGTAGAACTTTACAAAACAAGGGGACACATCCGATCACCAATCACACAGTAAGTTTAGTTAGCTGACAGGAGCTATCCAGCAGTATCAATGCTTCCATCAAATATATAGAGCTTGTCCCAGGCCAGCTCGGGGGAAACATCACTGTTTGTGCTGCCATTTCAGGGAATGGTGTAGTCACCCACATTCCCAGTCTTGGCCCATACGATACCCAGACACTCCTGGTGTCCTTGGACCACCTGCACTCCGATCTTATCCCTCTACATGAGAGGGGTTTGGTAGGGCCTCACTTTCTTACATTTGTCGAGGATGAGCAGGAGAGTGAGGACGACAACTAGTGAAACTCCAGCTTTGCTTTACTTTCTTACTGTATGTGTTTCCTTCTTGCCATGAAATGCACCCTCTGCAACTCTGACTAGGAAGGGGTCAGATGCCTGAAAAGTACCGTGGTTACTCATACTACTAGTGTAGGTTATACATAATGTTAGTTTTGATGTGCTTATTGTATGAAAGTATATTGTGCTGTACACATTTCCTGTTACAGTAACCATGATGTATGGCAATTACAGTAACAATTTCCATGGCAGTGTAAGTGCAATATGTGATGTGAAACCTTGTAGGTTACTCTTGAATTACTGTAATCTTTTTAATGTTTGATACACATTTACATGTATTCCTTTCGCAGACGCTTTTATCCAAAGCGACTTCCAAGAGACAGCTTTACAAAAATGCATAGGTCAATGATCCTAAACAACGAGATAGCCCCAAAAACATTGTGGTTAGCCAAAACATGAAGCATACATTACAGTATTGTTGCTTGCTTTTCTACACTTTTGCACTTTTGAGGTTCATGTTGTTTAGTGGTAACTTGTTTGGCTACATGCTCTTATGGTTCTTCTCTTTGGCACTTGCTGTATTTGGGTTTTTCACAATGTATGCTTCATGTTTTGGCTACCCGAAATGTTTGGGGCTATCGCGTTGTTACTGTATGATCAGTGACCTATGCACTCTAGTAAAGCTCTCTTGGAAGTCGCTTTGGATAAAAGCATCTGCTAAATGAATACATGTAAATGTAGATTGAGACACATTTATTCTGGAAAGAAAACATCTACTACAGTAAATTTAGCACAGTGCACATAAAAGATATTTCTAAGGTTCACTGCCATACTGACAAAACATCTAAACATTTTGACCTGCAGTGTTTACACAATGCCAAAGGCACTTTTCATTTTGGGGGCACTGACTATTTGTATGAGAAAAGGATTTAGTTTTGACTGATAAGTTGTCTGTTTTAGGAAAGAGATGACCTTTTGCAGGTGTTCTATGGTGTTTTGCTGAACCATCTGGGTAATTTTGGCAAATGTATGTAAAGGTTTGAGCATGTTCTCTTTTTTCTCGAGAAATGAGCCAAAGCAATCGAGAAGGAACTATTCATTTTGGGGGCACTGACTATTTATATGAAAAAATGATTTGGTTTTGAAGCATGAGTTAACTGTTTTGGGTGAGATATGACCTTTTGAAGGTGATCTATGTAGTTGTACTGAACCATATAGGCTATTTTGCTAAATGCACGTGAAGCTTTGAGAATGTAATTTCTGTTTCAAGAATTGAGCCAAAGCAATCGAGAAAAACTGTAAACCCTGCTGGTTGGTCAAGAGCTGCCAAAGGCTCGCCCTGCTACATTAAACCCTGCTGGTTGGTCAAGAGCTGCCAAAGGCTCGCCCTGCTACATTAAACCCTGCTGGTTGGTCAAGAGCTGCCAAAGGCTCGCCCTGCTACATTAAACCCTGCTGGTTGGTCATTGGACGCCCCACTACAGGGTGCTCTGACAGCCACTGCTACATCCAGACGAGTATTTTGAAAGCATTTTGCGGCTTTGTGAACTTTTATCGGTCCAAGGGGTTCGGCGGAGAGGCGGTGAGGGGATGGGGAACCGGGCTGGTCGTACTCGGAGCGGGGTTGTAGATGTGGAAAAGCCTTTCCACTCCACAGCCCTGCACTGACCCTCTCCAAGAAGAGCTCAACACTGAGCAAGTGCCTCTCGTCTGGCCCTTCTTATTAGTCTTCACAGGGACGTGGAAAGTCTGAATGTTTTCATTCCAACCTGTACTGCCAAATACTTCAGTGCTCTCCTCTCTTGGTCTGTCTCTCCTCTCTTTCTGTCTTACATTTAATCTTCCTCTATCTTTCTTCTTCTCTCTCTCTTCCCCTCTCTCTCTCTCTCTCTCTCTCTCTCTCTCTCTCTCTCTCTCTCTCTCTCTCTCTCTCTCTCTCTCTCTCTCTGTCTCTGTCTCTCTCTCTATCTCTCTCTCTCTCTCTCTCTCTCTCTCTCTCTCTCTCTCTCTCTCTGTCTCTCTCTCTGTCTCTCTCTCTCTCTGTCTATTTCTCACTTCAGAGTCTTGCAACATGTTAGTGTTTCACTTGGAGAGAGAGACAGAGCAGACCTAATGTATGCTGCTGTTTCTCCAACAGTGTATCTGAGTTCAAGACGTGGAGCCATAACACGGCTCGCGCTGGAGTCGGCCTTTTCCCCCCCGGGGTTCTGAGTTCCAGTCATGATGAACATCTTTCGCAAACTCGTACAGGGCATATTCTATTCTAGGTCTCCAGGGGTGCAAAACTTGTAAATGATCATACTGTACCCACATCTCTGTTATTTCTAAGACAAATACCAATATTGATTTAAAAAGTGAACAAAAGTCAATATATTTAAATACTACAGAATACGTCATATCGATACAATAAATGAACAGGAAACAGGAAAGGAAAACCAGTGACTCCTTACCTGGGGTCCTGGGGGCCCCTTCTGTCCTGAGGGTCCGGGGGCACCCATGGGCACGTCCCCATACAGGGGGCACACGGCAGCACACGTCCTCTTCACAGAGTTAGCGAAGGTGGACATCTGCTCCAGCACCACGCGCTTGCACACCTCGATGACGTGCTGGGCGGGCAAGGTGGGACCCTGTGGGACACATTGAGGCTCACTCACCGTCCGCTTGATTTAGACTACCCTGAGCTGAAAGCCTGAGCTGAAACCAGCGGAACAGACGTCCCGCCGTGGCGCTGGCTCTGAGGTGCTGTGAATCAAATGCACCTCGAGTACGTTCTCAGTTTTGATCTATGCCTTTCGAACGAGGGACAGGAATGAATCAGGGCCACATTTCTCAGAGGAGGTAACCCAGCGCTGGGAGGGGAGGTTGGGGCTGTGACAGGGTGACTGTAGACGCGGTGGGGCCCTGGCCCACAGATTCCAAACACCAGGCAGATATGGTGTTTTCCAAAGACAAACGAAATGTGAAAGCCAAGGTGGTTGACACATGCAGGCCTCACACGGCACTTGATATGTCAGCAGGCACAGCCGGAGGCGGGCGGGGCTGTGGGGGGCCTGGCCTCACCCATGGCAGCCTCTCAGAGCAGGGAGGCAGGGCTGGACACAGACGAGCAATGAACAGAGACCAGACACTGCCAGCAATGTTTCGTTAGGCTCATTATGAGATTTACAGCCTAACAAACTGAAACTCTCGCTGTGAGTCAGAAAAACACGAAGCCTAATGAGAAAGCTGTTAAAAGTCCTTCCTGACAACACCAGTGTTACCGCACGTTGGGAGGGCCAGTGACTTCTGACGACCAGACCAATGTTGGAGGAGGAACGCTTCTGGATCCTCCCACTTGCCACTTGAGACTAAAGACAAGAGCTCCTCTGGTTTGAACCAGGATGGGTCCACTTGTTTCGGCTCCATCAGCGGGCCTACCCATGGCCGTGTTTAATACGACCCCTGCTTCACGCTTCTCCCCAGGCTGGCTAATGTGTCGACGTGTATAAGAGAGAGCAGCCAGACCGTCCCAGAATACAGTCATTGTTAGCAGACGCTTTTATCCAAAATGACGCACAGAGGGGATTTGAACCTGTGACCTTCAGGTCTGCAGGTAATTACCCTCCTACAGAGCTGTACCTGTCCCAGGGGCTTGGCCGTGTCATCCAGGCCATGTGAGGCTTAGCTGTGTTTTACAACCTGACTCCACATCTGACTGGAGTTGATGCGGGCTCCCGCATGCTGGTTCCCACCTCTGACCCAGACAGTCAATAAATAGCTTGATTTCAAACATTTGTGTGGCTCTCTTCCAAAACTACATTGGGGGAGATTTTAACTGTATCTTTTTATGTTGTGCGTAGAGTCCAGGACGCTTGGTCACAGTAAAGGAAAGCACTAATGGAGACCCAGGGACTGTCTGGCTTGTCAGGACCGGATTAGACTGGACTGGACTGGAGTGAACTGAATTTGATCGGACGTGGCTGGCGTTGACTTGGTTTGGCTGAACTGGACTAGACATGACATGAATCAGATTAAAATAAACTTGAATTGGCTAGACTGGATTGGACTGGACTAGACTAAACCTAACTGGACTGAGCTTGATGGGGCTGGGCTGGGTTACACTGGGTTGGACTGTGTTACACTGGGCTGGGTTACACTGGGCTGGGTTACACTGGGCTGGACTGTGTTACACTGGGCTGTGTTACACTGGGCTGGGTTACACTGGGCTGGGTTACACTGGGCTGGGTTACACTGGGCTGCGTTACACTGGGCTGGGTGTAGACCTACCGGAGGTCCTGGAGGTCCCTGGAAGCCGGCCAGGCCCCCGTCTCCCCGGACACCCTTCACTCCCACTGGGCCTTTACGACCAGCCTCTCCTGCTGGGCCTCGCTTCCCACGGACTCCCTGGGGACCTCGCTCCCCCAGTCCTCCCACCTGGAGAACACGCACACACACGCACCAACAAGCACGCACACACACGCAGACACACACCCACAGCATCAGTCTTAAAATCAACCAGGACTTGAGCTTTGTTACTGAACATGAAGGGAAGACATCTATCTCACCACTCCTTTGGGACCCTTCTTTCCCTGTTCTCCCTGTGAAGAGAAGGAAAACACCAGAGTGAGCACACACCCACACCAGACACACTTTTGACATGCAATCCTGGAGAAAAACGGCTTTGTAGAACAGTACCGTGGCTCCTTTGGCACCTTGGAATCCCTGGATGCCTGTGTCTCCCTGAAAGATACAATTGGAGATGAAGCAAACAAAGTATTCAGTCAGAGGATTCAACTGGTCTGCTCAAGTCTTTCCAACTGTAAGGAGTCTAACAAGTCTGATCTCCCTGGTGTAAACTTTCAGATTGAGACATGCTGTGTTTACGTCTCCAGAGTGGAAAACAGGAGGACAGGCTAGGTTCCTTTACTTTGCCACTGAATCTCTTCCATCATACTTCAGGACAGCTCACTATCAGTCACCACTCTTTGAAGGCCTACTATGCATGCCGTGGCGCATGGCTCGCTCAGAGGCAGGACGTTGGATGTACTCAGGGAGTCCCGAGAGATCACAGACTCTGCTGTGATGTATGGTGATGTTACAGGCAGGTACCTCCAGGCCTCCATCTTGAAGATAACTTGTGTGTGTAAGTCATCCAGAGAGAGACCAGAGAGGCCAGAGAGAGACTGCAGAAACCAGAGAGACCAGAGAGAGACCAAAGAAAGACCAAAGAAAGACCAAAGAAAGACCAGAGAGACCAGAGAGAGACCAGAGAGACCAGGGAGAGACCAGGAAAAGACCAGAGAGAGACCAGAGAGAGACCAGGAGAGACCAGAGAGACCCAGAGAGAGGCCAGAGAGAGACCAAAAACAGACCAGGGAGAGGCCAGAGAGAGACTAGAGAGAGACCAGAGAGAGAATAGAGGAACCAGAGAGAGACTAGAGAGAGACCAGAGAGACCAGAGAGAGACCAGAGAAACCAGAGAGAGACCAGAGAGAGGCCGGAGAGAGACCAGAGAGACCAAAGAGAGGCCAGGGAGAGGCCAGGGAGAGACCAGAGAGACCAGAGAGAGGCCAGAGAGAGATCAGAGAAACCAGAGAGAGACCAGAGAGAGACCAGAGAGACCAGAGAGACCAAAGAGAGAGACCAGAGAGAGACCAGAGAGACCAAAGACAGGCTAGAGAGATACCAGAGAAACCAGAGAGAGGCCAGAGAGAGACCAGAGAGAGGCCAGAGAGGCCAGAGAAAGACCAGAGAGAGACCAGAGAGACCACAGAGACCAGAGAGAGGCCAGAGAGAAACCAGAGAGAGACCAGAGAGACCAGAGAGAGGCCAGAGAGAGACCAGAGCAACCAGAGAGAGAGCAGAGAGAGAGCAGAGAGAGACCAAAGAGGGGCCAGAGAGAGACCAGAGAGACCAGAGAGAGGCCAGAGAGAGAAAAGAGAGACCAGAGAGACCAGAGAGAGACCAGAGAGACCAGAGAGACCAAAGAGAGAGACCAGAGAGAGACCAGAGAGACCAAAGACAGGCCAGAGAGATACCAGAGAAACCAGAGAGAGACCAGAGAAACCAGAGAGAGACCAGAGAGAGGCCGGAGAGAGACCAGAGAGACCAAAGAGAGGCCAGGGAGAGGCCAGGGAGAGACCAGAGAGACCAGAGAGAGGCCAGAGAGAGATCAGAGAAACCAGAGAGAGACCAGAGAGAGACCAGAGAGACCAGAGAGACCAGAGAGACCAAAGAGAGAGACCAGAGAGAGACCAGAGAGACCAAAGACAGGCTAGAGAGATACCAGAGAAACCAGAGAGAGGCCAGAGAGAGACCAGAGAGAGGCCAGAGAGGCCAGAGAAAGACCAGAGAGAGACCAGAGAGACCACAGAGACCAGAGAGAGGCCAGAGAGAAACCAGAGAGAGACCAGAGAGACCAGAGAGAGGCCAGAGAGAGACCAGAGAAACCAGAGAGAGACCAGAGAGAGAGCAGAGAGAGACCAAAGAGGGGCCAGAGAGAGACCAGAGAGACCAGAGAGAGGCCAGAGAGAGAAAAGAGAGACCAGAGAGACCAGAGAGAGACCAGAGAGACCAGAGAGACCAAAGAGAGAGACCAGAGAGAGACCAGAGAGACCAAAGACAGGCCAGAGAGATACCAGAGAAACCAGAGAGAGGCCAGAGAGAGACCAGAGAGAGGCCAGAGAGACCAGAGAAAGACCAGAGAGAGACCAGAGAGACCACAGAGACCAGAGAGAGACCAGAGAAACCAGAGAGAGACCAGAGAGAAACCAGAGAGAGATCAGAGAGACCAGAGAGAGGCCAGAGAGAGACCAAAGAAACCAGATAGAGACCAGAGAGAGACCAGAGAGAGACCAAATAGGGGCCAGAGAGAGACCAGAGAGACCAGAGAGAGGCCAGAGAGAGAAGAGAGAGACCAGAGAGAGGCAAGAGAGAGACCAGAGAAACCAGAGAAAGGCTAAAGAGAGACCAGAGAGAGACCAGAGAAACCAGAGAGAGACCAGAGAAACCAGAGAGAGACCAGAAAGAGACCAGAGAGAGACCAGAGATACCAGAGAGAGACCAGAGAGAAACCAGATAGAGGCCATTGGGACACCAGAGAGATCATAAAACAGCGACCAGAAAGAGGTCAGAGAGAGAACCAAGAGAGGTTGATGGATTTCCTCACACACACTTCGTCAGCTCGCACTACTGGCGGCCAAAGAAGGTAGCCAACAGTGTGTGTGTGTGTGTGTGTGTGTGTGTGTGTGTGTGTGTGTGTGTGTGTGTGTGTGGAGATGGTGGGGAATAGTGGAGGGCAAAGCTTGGGGGTGTTCAGACACACAGTTAATCCCATCCAGCCAGTCAGACCGAATGACAGTCAGCAACAAATCAAAGCCGCCAGAGGAGTCATCCAGCTGTCTGTTTCACCACTGCATGGGGGCTGCTGTGAATCAGGTGACAGATGACTCAGATTCAGATGACTCTGGGGTAGTAGAGGTTCATGCTGATGTTCCCAGTTTATTAGCTATTTGTGATAAGTACAAGTACAGGTACATTGGAATTCTTTAATCCTCAGTGGCCTATCTAAACCCATGATAAATCATTTAAATCTCTAATAAACAGTATAAGTTCCAACCTTATGTTCCAACCTTATGCTGCCATAGTTATGAAGGTGGAGGTGGATGATCCAGAATCAAGTCCAGATGATATTACTAGATATTATGAATAGTATCTAGATATCTAGAAATAGAGATGACTGTGGGGGACATGGAATCAGATGATTCATATCCTTGGACTCTGGGGTAGAGGTGATTTATGAACAGCCTGAGCTCAGACATGACCCCACAGACAGACCGGAACCTGAGCATCAGGTCAGCTCCAGCATCTTGCCTGTGGGGACTACCGGGAGAGTCACAAACGTGAATCTACGGCTTCCTTTCACATTCCCATGACTTCCCATGACGCCATGAGCAGAAAAGACTTGGGATTGTGGGAAATGCGGTTTTGCGGATGGTTGTATCCTGTCCTGTAATGCAATGCTCCTGGTTTGTCTGACCCTACGGTGTTGTATCGTGTACCATCCTGCGCTCTGCTATCCTCCCTCCCCCGCCCGCCCGCCCCTGCTCTGCTGGTCCTAGCCGTCAGCATGTGAGTGAAGCCAGTTACCTTCAGTCCTGGTCTGCCTGGAACGCCCACATGCCCCTGTGGGAGAAATGGCATGCGTCAGTGGTTCAGAGAGAATAAAGATTTCAAAGACTTTAGGAAAGATCCTTCCGGATCACTCACTACTGGTCCTGGTGGTCCTATTAACCCGGGTCTTCCTGGTTTGGCGGCTGAGCCCTTGAATCCCCTAAGGCCCTGGATGAAGAAACAAGAAATGAGACTTCAGTCTATCAGGAGTCTGTCTGCTGTCTGCTACACACACACTCACACACTGCAGAAACAAGACTTCAGTCAATCAGGAGTTTGTCTGCTGTCTGCTACACGCACACACTCACACACACACACAGCAGAAACGAGGCTTCAGTTTATCAGGAGTCTGTCTGCTCGCTGCTACACACACACACGCACACACAAACACACACACACACACACACACAGCAGAAACGAGGCTTCAGTTCATCAGCATTCTGTGTGCTCTCTGCTACACACATCCAGTAGGGTGGGGAAGAACACTACATTTGACTAACACACACACTCCTATAAACACACTTCTACAAACACACACACTACAACTAACACACACAGAGATAGAGAGAGAGAGAGAGAGAGAGAGAGAGAGAGAGAGAGAGAGAGAGAGAGAGAGAGAGAGAGAGAGAGAGAGTCCAATCCTGAATATGATGGAGGAATGGAGGAGTGAGAGAGGTGGTGTAAAGGACTGCTTACTTGTCTTCCTGGTGGGCCCATCTCTCCTGGAGACCCCTGGGTTCCTTTCTCCCCCTGGAAGACACACAGGTTCAGGTGGTGAATCAGACACACAGGTTCAGTTGGTGAATCAGACACACAGGTTCAGGTGGTGAATCAGACACAGAGGTTCAGGTGGTGAATCAGACACACAGGTTCAGGTGGTGAATCAGACACACAGGTTCAGGTGGTGAATCAGACACACAGGTTCAGATGGTGAATCAGACACACAGGTTCAGGTGGTGAATCAGACCCACAGGTTCAGGTGGTGAATCAGACCCACAGGTTCAGGTGGTGAATCAGACAGGCAGGTTCAGGTGGTGAATCAGACACGCAGTAGAACAGGAGTGCGTTATCTCAGAGAGGATCATGTTACCTTGACTCCTAACTGTCCTCCTCGACCATCTGGTCCCTGTGGCCCCTGATAAGCCTGCATGGAGGAGAAACAGTGATCACACACGTACACACACACATATACCACAGACAAACAGACATAACAGTGTTGTGTGTGTTTACCTCTATCCCTGGGTCTCCATCTCTGCCTGGCAGTCCTGGGTCCCCTATGATGCCCTGAGGACAGAGATACAACACCATCACACACAGGAAGTCATCATCACACACAGGAAGTCATCATCACACACAGGAAGTCATCATCACACACAGGAAGTCATCATCACACGCAGGAAGACATCATCACACGCAGGAAGACATCATCACACACAGGATGACATCATCACACACAGGAAGACATCATCACACACAGGATGACATCATCACACACAGGAAGTCATCATCACACACAGGATGACATCGTCACACACAGGAAGACATCATCACACACAGGAAGACATCATCACACAGGAAGACATCATCACAAACAGGATGACATCATCACAAACAGGAAGACTTTATCACACACAGGAACACAGCACCAGCACAACTTATAACAGGTTATCAGTAAAACAGAGAACACAGGAAGTGATTGTTCAGAACAGAACTCTGGTCACCTTCTGTCCTACTGTGCCGAATCTGCCCGTCTTCCCTTGGATACCCTTGATGAGACAAATAAGAACACACTTTAATATGAAGCATCAATTATGTGGATGTAACGCATTCTAATGTCCAGTAGTGGGTGTGTAACGTATTCTAATGTCCAGTAGTGTGTGTGTAACGTATTCTAATGTCCAGTAGTGTGTGTGTAACGTATTCGAATGTCCAGTAGTGTGTGTGTAACATATTATAATGTCCAGTAGTGTGTGTGTAACATATTATAATGTCCAGTAGTGTGTGTGTAACATATTATAATGTCCAGTAGTGTGTGTGTAACGTATTCGAATGTCCAGTAGTGTGTGTGTAACATATTATAATGTCCAGTAGTGGGTGTGTAACATATTCTAATGTCCAGTACTTTGTGTGTGTGTGTAACATATTCTAATGTCCAGTACTTTGTGTGTGTGTGTAACATATTCTAATGTCCAGTACTTTGTGTGTGTAACATATTCTAATGTCCAGTACTTTGTGTGTGTAACATATTCTAATGTCCAGTACTTTGTGTGTGTAACATATTCTAATGTCCAGTAGTGTGTGTGTGTGTGTGAGACTTCCGAGGCGTACTCACAGGTTTCCCTTTCTCTCCAGCTGCTCCTCTATCTCCAGGATCACCAACAACACCCTGGTGAAACACACACACACACGCACACATGCGCATACACACACACATTTATCAGTGAGTCACATCTCTGCAGTTACTGGCAACCATAAACTAAAATGGGGAATAAAACCGAACCAAAATATTTTGTTTTCATAGTTCAGCCGGGTCCAATAAATAAAAACACTTTTGTGTCGTTGTGGTTCATATTCTGGGATGACTATAGCAACCTAATACTCACTACCAGATATGACAACCCTTGACACCAGACAGTTGCCCCCCCCACTCTCTTACTGGAGTTGCAGTAATCCCCCCGCCCCCCGCCTCCCGCCCCCCGCCACCCGCCTCCCCGCCCCCTCAGGCTTGCAAAGCCCCAGCGCAGGTACACACAGCTGTGTGTGGGGAGAGTGAACACGTTCCAGAACATAGCTGAAGACCTCCGGGTCGTCTCTCCAACACTCCTACAGACATGATTCGTCTGCAGTGTGAGTCAGAGACTGGCCTTCTGGGTGGGGGTGGGGGGCACATATGCCGGATTTAGAAGTGTTTTAAGGGTGTTGAATGTCTTTAGAACAACAAAGGGGGATTGGGCAGTTTGTTTTACCTGTGTTGCCCCCTTCCCCCCTCCCACCCAGGCCTTGTCGTTCTTACCTGCTTCCCTTCTGGCCCCAGGGGGCCCTCAGATCCTGGTCTCCCGTCCGCCCCCTGGAAAACAAGAGCATGGGCATGGTCAAGATAGTACAGTGTGGATCACATGTTCAAGGGGGGAGAGGGGCGGAGCGGAAGGGGGAGAGGAGAGGAGCCGAGCCGAGCGGGGGGGAGCAGAGGGGAGAGGAGAGGAGAGAGGAGACAGGAGAGGAGAGGAGAGGAGGAGAGAGGAGAGGAGAGGAGAGGAGAGGAGGAGAGAGGAGAGGAGGGGAGAGGAGGAGAGAGGAGAGGAGGGGAGGAGAGGAGAGAGGAGACAGGAGAGAAGAGGAGAGGAGGAGAGAGGAGAGGAGGGGAGGAGAGGAGAGAGGAGACAGGAGAGGAGAGGAGGAGAGAGGAGAGGAGACAGGAGAGGAGAGGAGGAGAGAGGAGAGGAGGGGAGGAGAGAGGAGACAGGAGAGGAGAGGAGAGGAGGAGAGAGGAGCGGAGGGGAGAGGAGGGGAGAGAGGAGACAGGAGAGGAGACAGGAGAGGAGGAGAGGAGACAGGAGAGGAGACAGGAGAGGAGGAGAGGAGAGAGGAGCGGAGGGGAGAGGCAGGTGGAGAGAGGAGAGGAGGGGAGGAGAGGAGAGAGGAGCGGAGGGGAGAGGCAGGTGGAGAGAGGAGAGGAGGGGAGGAGAGGAGAGAGGAGCGTAGGGGAGAGGCAGGTGGAGAGAGGAGAGGAGGGGAGAGGAGGAGAGAGGAGCGGAGGGGAGAGGAGAGGAGGGGAGGGGAGAGGAGAGGAGGGGAGAGGCAGGTGGAGAGAGGAGGGGAGAGAGGAGAGGAGACTAGTTACCTTCACTCCCTGGTATCCAGGGATCCCTTCATATCCTGGTTCACCTCTCGCCCCCTTCAGGAAAACTCAGGGTTAGCTACACGCTGCAATTTATCTTCTGATTGTTAAGGAGTCCGATTCTTTCTGCCATACCTACTGTTTGACTCCAGATTTGTTTGTTCACATAATCAATCCAGTCAACAATCAATATTGATGTGATCAAGTAGAAACCGATCGAGGTCCTGGTCCAGGACTACATACCAGTTCTCCTTGCTCGCCGGTCAAACCCAAATCTCCAGGTGACCCCCGAACTCCCTGTAATCATCACCGAGACATCCATATGAGATTGTGTAAGTCTGCTCTACAGCATGGGAACACAACACACCAGAGTGGACAGAGCAGAGCTGGGATGAAACCATGGGGCATGAAGCAGAGGTTCAGTCTAGATCAGAGATGTTTACCTTAAAGCCTCCTGCTCCCTGTAATCCCTTCAGACCTTTAGGACCCCTGTCGCCCTGAAACACAGCACCTCGTTAACACAACAGCTCGTCAACACAAGGGGGGTCAGATGGCTGAGTGGTTAGGGAGTCGGGCTATTGATCAGAAGGTTGTTGGTTCTATACCCGGCCGTGCCAAATGACGTTGTGTCCTTGGGCAAGGCACTTCACCCTACTTGCCTCAGGGAGAATGTCCCTGTACATTTACACATAGTCATTTAGCAGACGCTCTTATCCAGAGCGATTTACAGAAAGTACAATGCCCCTGTACTTACTGTAAATCGTTCTGGATAAGAGCGTCTGCTAAATGACTACATGTAAATGTACATCAGATTGTTAACACAGCAGCTCGTTAACATCTGCAGGGAGAATATGATCTGATTCTAATGTGTTTCATGAATTATAATCCGATTTTAATGGGTGTTTGGTGGATTATAATCTGATTTTGATGGGTGTTTGGTGGATTACCACTCGGCCTCGCAGTCCTCTCATTCCTTTATCTCCTCTGATCCCCTCCTCGCCCTGGAGGAGAGGAGGAAGACTTGGTTAATGACATTCTGACCTTCAAAGCTAACATGCAGATAGGAGGAGATAGAAGCACAGAGGAGACAGGAGAAGGGAGGAGAAGGGAGGAGAAGGGAGGAGAAGGGAGGAGAAGGGAGGAGAAGGGAGGAGGAGAGAGGAGAAGGGAGGAGAACGGAGGAGGTGCATACATACAGTGCAGGACAGGAGTGAGGATCAGGGAAGCTGAGGGACAGAGAGAAAGTGAGAAAGAGAAAAAAAGAAAAAGAGAAAAAGAGAAAAAGAGAGAACGAGAGAAAGAGAGAAAGAGAGAAAGAGAGAGGTGACACAGAAAGGAAAATAGAGGAATGAAAGGAAGGACATAATAGAAAAGGACCAGACATGCAGACAGGAGCAGAGTGGAGGAGAGCAGGTCAGGGCAGGTCTTACCTTAGGGCCTGTCTCTCCAACGTGACCATAGTCCCCTGTGTTCCCCATGATGCCCTGCAACACAGACATGACTAGCTCAGTGAATTAGTAAAAGAACAAACTAAAAAATACACTGATAGTTGACGGAAACCTTTGAATTACAACCCCATCTACTAATATGACAGCAGTGACTAGTATAACACCAATGATTACATCCTTGGAGAGTTGCCTGGCAGGCTGTAAACTGCAGGTAAAATAATCAACTGTAAAGTAACAGAAAGAAATTCCCTCCAGCAGAACCAGTCAGTGTCTGGCTGGCATGCAGCACTCTTGGCTAGTCTCTGCATCTGATTGATGGAATACGACAGTGGAGACACTAAAGCAATCGTTTTTACAAACTGTCAAATGTTTGGGTACCACAGCGAACTGCAGTCTGTGGATGGACTGTGGTTTAGGAGGCGGAATTTGAGTCAAGTCCCTGATGGATTCATGATTATCATAACATGTTCTGTAGCGGGCAGATGTTGAGAGAGGAACCTGATCTGAGCCCAGCTCCTCTGTGGGATCCTTCTGCCGTTAGAAAACAAGACCACAGTCAGGTGTCAGATGTGTGTTTAAGACCAATGATCCCATTTGTGGGAGACCAACCAGAGGGTGGTAGCCCTGGGAATAAGCTGCCGACTGGTCTTCCAATGGAACAACCATTCTGTTTTCACACATGTCGACTTCCCCCGCTAATAGGGAGAAATGTGTTGGCCAACTGGCTGTGTTTCCCTCATCAACAAACACCCCAGAACAAGGCCAGGAGCTCTCGCCATCCGTTTATTTAACCATCTTCTTACCCAGAACCACTGTGTGCACACTCAGCTCTATACGGACCTGCCCATTTAGTTGGTCTGGGGCTAGCTTCAGTTAGCTGGTCTGGGGCTAGCCTCATTTAACTGTCCCAGGGCTAGCCCAGTTAGCTGTGCCGGGGCTAGCCTGAGTTAGCTGTCCTGGGGCTAGCCTCAGTTAGCTGGTCCGGGGCTAGCCTCAGTTAGCTATGCTGGGACTAGCCTTAGTTAGCTGGTCTGGGGATAGCCTCAGTTAGCTGTCCCAGGGCTAGCCCAGTTAGCTGTGCCGGGGCTAGCCTGAGTTAGCTGTCCTGGGGCTAGCCTCAGTTAGCTGGTCTGGGGCTAGCCTCAGTTAGCTGGTCTGGGGCTAGCCTCAGTTAGCTGATCTGAAGCTAGCCTCCTTCGCTTGTTAGGGGTTTACTCAGGTAGACTGGACTGGGGCTAGCCTCAGTTAGCTGGTCTGGGGCTTTCTTCACTTATTCTACTGCGGACTATGTTTCTTTCAGATGGGCTAGGGTTATGGTATATGGGGAGACATATGGGATGGGGTGGGAGGTAGTCAGAGAAAGGGATTGAGGCAAACAACAATGGAGGCAGGTATAGAGAGAGGAGAGAGAGCCAGAGAGAGAGAGAGAGAGAGAGAGAGAGAGAGAGAGAGGGGGGAGTCAGCCAGGGACCACCCAGTGCCTCAGAGGAGACGTCCATCTCTGTGCCCCAGGAAACAGCCTGCTTGGCCGGCAGCGGGGGTGGCTATAAACCCGTTCTGCCCTGAGATAGGTTGCCTGGTTGGGGGCACGGTTTAACTGAGTCACACAATGCAGATGTTCACCCCAACAGCATGCAGCCGTGCATCACTCTCTGTCTGTCTGTGGGTCTGGAGAGTGTGTGCGTTAGAGCGTACAAGTGTGTGTCGGCGTTTGTCAGTACATTAGTGTGTGGAT
This sequence comes from Hypomesus transpacificus, assembly GCF_021917145.1. NCBI lineage: Eukaryota > Metazoa > Chordata > Actinopteri > Osmeriformes > Osmeridae > Hypomesus > Hypomesus transpacificus. Next base: position 631,924 of record NC_061070.1, on the reverse strand, counting down.
ACAGGGTGTGCCTTTTCGTGCATGAACGTGCATGTAAGCGTCTGTGCACAAGTGAAACTGGTGTTGACGTGAACGAGGCAAGTTTCCACCCTGAGAAACCCAACTCTGAAAGGGCACGATGCATGCCCAGCCAAGCCAGCAACTCATTTCTCATGAACGAGACAAGCCTCTGTCCTAAAACACACTACGACCCACATGTTTCCCTTCTCTGGGTCGTGTTTAAAATGCATTATGTTGCGCTTCAACATACCGCCGAGAATTGGAGCTACATCAAAGAGCTAAATTAGTCATAACTCTCAACTGGAAATAATCATGTCTCAGGCCCCAGGGGTGCACAGTCAGATATATAGACGTGTAATGAGATCCTCATGCTGTTTGTTGTCCTCTTTAATGATGCTGTTCAGACAACATTGTTGACCTTTGGGCCTTTTGACGGCCCTGCCTTTTGACCTGGCCCAAACCCTCCACAGCCTTTCTGCAGTGATGACTACTGTTCTCGTTGGAGCTGAGCTAATGATGCTTCACAACATGGTAATGAAAAACAATGATAAACTCTAGACTAGAATGGAATAGAATAGAATAGAGAAAGGTTCTAAGAAAATTGGAATCAGAAAGACCCTGCCATGGAAGCCTGTGTTCCGAAGCCAACTGTGAGTTTCTAGTAAGTCAATATGTGATTTCCTTGGCTAAACTCAGGTTCTCCAGGCAGAGACGCTTGAATGTGAGAGATCATATCATTCCACATCAGCATGATCCTTCAGTCCAGGAATCTCTCCTGAAACAAGTACAGAAGGTCTGTTATCACCTCTGTCATCACTCCCGTTTCACCTCGGGTGATCCTTATCTCTCAGGATTGATGTTCCTGTCCTGTCAGGAAGTTGCATGTGTGCACGAATACTACGTGTCTAGCTCCTAGCTCTACTGCCGACCCGTCACGTTCAAAACAGAGAAAAAATAAATTCATAAACAATTCAAAACAAACGTGTCATATTTGACATGAAACACAAACTTTATTGTATTCCAGAAACACTAGAAAAGGTGTTTCTGTTTCTTGATGCACCTTTTGACGTGGTCCGGGGAGGAGAGGGGATCCCTACTTACTTTGAATTGTTTTCCAGAAGCAGAACATCTGCAGCGAGCCAGCCTGGGTTTTCCTACAATACGTCATCACCCACAGCTCCATGACTACAGCATGTTCTGTGTGCATGTTCTCTCTCTACCTCTCCTCCTTGCTCTTTCTTTCCCTCCCTCCCTCCCTCCCTCCCTCCCTCCCTCCCTCCCTCCCTCCCTCCCTCCCTTCCTTCCTTCCTCCCTCTCTCTCTCTCTCTCTCTCTCTCTCTCTCTCTCTCTCTCTCTCTCTCTCTCTCTCTCTCTCTCTCTCTGTCTCTCTCTCTGTCTCTCTCTGTCTCTCTCTCTCTCTCTCTCTCTCTCTCTCTCTCTCTCTCTCTCTCTCTCTCTCTCTCTCTCTTCCTCTGCGCTGCAGATTTCTGTCACCCCGCTTAGTGTTAAGCTCAGCATATGAATATCAGGCCTGAGTCAACAGGGACCAATGATAAGTTCACAGACTGTAAGACTGTAATCCAACATCCATCCTGAACAACACAGTAGTGACATGGAGCTCTTACCCAGTTCCCCAGTTTTCCTGGCTCTCCAGTGTTGCCGGGGAGACCTCTGTGGCCCTGTGAATTGACAGCGGACAGGAAGTCAGTCTCTAATTACAGGAAGTTAACTTCAATATCCGGGAAGTTAGCTTTAACATACAGGAAGTTATCTTGAACGTAGAGAAAGGTAGCTTCATCAGTCAGCTTCAACATATAGGTCAGCATGAACACAGGCTTAGGGTTATTCACCTTGGATCCTGAAGGTCCCTGGACACCAGGCTGGCCATTCATACACTTACAGGTGGCTCTGCCTGCGGTCAGCCCAATCTCAGCATAGCCCCCACACTGTCAGGAGGAGGGAGGGAGGGAGGGAGGGAGGGAGGGAGGGAGGGAGGGAGGGAGGGAGGGAGGGAGGGAGGGAGGGAGGGAGGGAGGGAGGGAGGGAGGGAGGGAAAAGTTGTAAAAAGGGGGAAACCAAGAGGAGTGGTTGAGTATGTGTGTGTGTGTGTGTTGGGGCAGGAGTGTGGAAGGGTTGAGGATGGATGAGGATGGATGAGGATGGGTTGTAACTCACCACGCTGGAGAGCTCACAGCAGCCCTCTGAGTAGGCCTGCTCTGGGTCACATGACACATCCATCTGCTGAAGGTCCACCTGGGAACACCACAACACATCACACCCAGTCTCCTGAAACTCTAATGAACCTCCAGTCTAATGAACCTCCAGTCTAATGAACCTCCAGTCTAATGAACCTCCAGTCTAATGAACCTCCAATCTAATGAACCTCCAATCTAATGAACCTCCAGTCTTATGAACCTCCAGTCTAAAGAACCTCCAGTCTAATGAACCTCCAGTCTAATGAACCTCCAATCTAATGAACCTCCAGTCTAATGAACCTCCAGTCTAATGAACCTCCAATCTAATGAACCTCCAATCTAATGAACCTCCAGTCTTATGAACCTCCAGTCTAATGAACCTCCAATCTAATGAACCTCCAGTCTCCTCAACCTCCAGTCTAATGAACCTCCAATCTAATGAACCTCCAGTCTAATGAACCTCCATTTACTGAACCTTCAGTAGTTTACTTAGGGACTTTGAGGTAAGAGTTTAGGGACTTTTTCTTGGGGATCAATCTACTGGTCTATTGAAAGCCTACCGCGTGATGTCCCCACACTGGACAGCTCACAGCTCCATGAATTCAAATGGATGAAAAACAACAACAATAACAGTCCTTCATGAACAGGGGGATCTGTGTCGAAGGGTCTCCTTGAAGGAATAAGAGACTTAAGACAGCGTATTTACGTCTGTATGAAGATCCTGTGGGACACTCACCGACGGAGTGCGTTGTCCGGCCGCGCGCTTCACGATGGACGTGAAGCCCTGGCGTATGACAGGCCTGGGTTCGTCGATAGCTTCCACGCTGACCTCCTGGCAGTCCACCAGCAGGCGCACCTCCCCGCCCTTCACGCTCAGCGCCAGCTTGTGCCACTCGCCGTCAAACAGCTTCTCCACGCCGCGGAACGTGCGCAGCATCTGGCTCCCCCGCGGCCCACTGTAGAAGAAGTCGAGGGAGCGGGTGTCGTCGTGGAAGCGCAGGCCCACCTGGTCCCGCCCCTGGGGGTCGCTGACCTGCCACAGGTTCCAGGAGCGCCTGGCCGCGTCCAGGGTGACCTTGAAGGTGGCGATGATGGAGTAGTCTGAGGGCAGGCCGTCTGGGAGGATGTCCCTGGGACGCAACAGCCAAGGGACAGTGAGTATGACAGATTTAGTTGATTCATGTTCATCAAAGGTCCTCTACGATATAGGCTAGCTTTACACTACCATTTTATGAGACTCCAAAAGGTAAGGGATGACTTCATGTTGTATCTTATCTCGTGTTTTCATCTGTTTGTTTACATGTTTGTTTGTTTACATGTACGTTTATGTGTTTGTGTACCCCGGCTCCATGGTGTGTCTGCTCAACCTCTTCCCTTCGTCATGCTGACTGCATGTAAAGAGATTCTAAACACTGGTACAAAACATTCACATGCAACTCACGCAGACAAGGTTGGCCTGGCGTGCTGGGAAACGACACGCTGAAAGTATCAGTGCTTATTCTTCGGCCCCTGCATGGGGCTGACTCCATGTTGTCAGTCTGGGATTATTCCCAATAGCTTTTAGTGGTTTAAACCAGAAGGTTCCTGAGAGCCACTCTGGTTGGAAAGATCAGCTCACTCATTCTAGAGTTAACGTCTTCAATAACAATGAATGTGTTCCATGGCAACTCCCACCCCCACACTCCCCAGTGGCGTTCTGTCAAGACAATCCCGCCTTGTTTTCCTGCTCGGGGTTCCACTTTGACACTGAAGTCGATCTGTCTTTGTTTCCATGATTTGTGTTATTTGATTTAGAGGGCCTTACGTTCCCCCTCTCACACACACACAGCGTAAATAAACAATGTACAGTACTCGAGTTGAGGCAGAGAGAGGGTTGAGGGAGTCCAGGCTGGCAGAGACACAGAGAGGAGACCAAACTGAAGCGACAGCCTGCTGCTTGTCCCCGCCTCCCAGGAGTCTATGGGACACATGCAACGTACTGTAAACAGAAACAAACAGAGCCTCCACAGGCAGCAGACGTGCTTCGGCTCTGATCCCTGTGTGTTGGGACGATGAAAGAATTTCCATGATAAATGTCAAAACGATTCATCCACATTCACACACAAACAAACACATGTCTAATTACTGAAGCAGAGTAGAGGGTATGCCACTGAGAAAAAAGGGTTATTTTGCACAGAAGGGTAAAACAAATGTTTAAAATAAACTAAACAACGCCCCCCCCCCCCCACACACACACACGCACGCACACACACTCCCACGCACATAAACACACACGCACACACACTCCCACGCACATAAACACATATGCACGTACACACGCATACCAAAATACCCGCCCACCCTTGACCTTTCCAACCAGAGTGTCTCTCAGAAGCTTTCTGGTGATGTCGGAGGGCTATCTGAATACTCGGTGAGCAGACAGGGGCCCGCAAGGTTCCACACAGAAGTAGGAGTTAAGTCTGATTGTTTTGAAAGAGGGCATAATTACAACGGAGGGAAAAATTCTTGGCTGGTTACCGTGACATTGTGGAAGGCTTGGTAAGGTACTGGCTACGCACTGATTAAACCATTGGCCTTGGTACAACCCATTGCCATCAAATACAGATAAACACGATTATTCATCCTCACTGAAGAATAAGGACGTGGTTTGGGAGTTTGACTTTGCCATATTATGAGGAAATCTGACTCTGAATGGCTTCAGGGTAATGAGGACAACCATGCATTGGCACAGCACACATTTGATTCCTTTCCCCCCTGACGGCCCTACGGTGCCCCCCCCCCTGGTACCTCATGGACTTGCGTAGGTGGATGGCGGGGTTGACCCGGTACGCCACAGCATCAGCTTCAGAGCCGTTCACCCTCATCACTCCTCTGGACTCAGACACCCGCAACTCCTCCAGCAGGTCAAAACCTACCCCCACAGACAGCTCAATCAGAGGCTCATACGGGACCACCTGACCACCAGGACCCCATCAGTACGTGAGTAAAGCACTCCAATCTCCTGTTTGTCTGGTCCAGTTGAAAGAAAGTGGAAATGGTTGTGATAATCAAACGTTTCCTTCATGAAATGAAAGACATGATACATTGGGTTATTGGTGTTATTGGTGTTCGGGGGCACCAGGAGAATCAGGGATTCCTGTCATGTGACTTCCGGCTGTCGAGCTCTGACAGGCTGACGGGAGGGACGTTTACTGTGACATCACAGTGACATCAGCTTCTGAGAGGGCCTGGGAAGATGATGTCACTGTCTATACAGGAAGTAGCCTCCAGAGTAGTGAGGGATCACTGAGAAGCTTTCTGAGTCAGCCCTGCCTCTTCAGGCCACGTGCTGCCATCTGCTGGTCATGCTGAAGTATAACACTGAATATTTTGAACACTAATTTGAACGAGGTACCTGGTAAAATGTGGCATTAAAAACAGCAGCACATTTGAACAATTATTGCAATAAAAGTTTACAGGCAGAACTTAAGCTTAAGCAATAAACATAGCTGAAACTGTGTTTAAACTTTAAACTTCCATGTGAAAACTAAACACGCTGAGACAGTTCTAGAACTTACTTGGCAATTCTTGGCATGTTGTCAATCCGAAGATGGCTAGGAAGACTGGTAAAACCAGCATCTCCTTCAAGGCTGGCATCTTTCTAAACGTAGCTGTCAAAGGGTTATATATGCCTGCCGAACAGTAGAAACATTCTGTCACGTTCTAACCTAAGCGGGGCTATCTTGTTGTTATTATCAGTGACCTATGCACTTTGTAAAGCTCTCTCTTGGAAGTCGCTTTGGATAAAAGTGTTAAATGAATACATGTAAATATAAATGTAAGCTTCATTGAACACATTGAAAGTTAATTAAGAGATCTTAAAAAATACATATATATATATATATAGTATTTCAAAAATATTCAAATCTCAAAAAGTACATTACAAATTGTATTCATAGTATCAACATTTTTTAGTATTTTTTTGCTGCCACATAGATTAGTTTATTGCTAATTGAGAACATGCCTGAGTCTGCACATAACTCAAATGTTAAGGTTTCCCTTATTTATTAAGGGTAATAATCATTGGAAGTCCTAAATGATGTAGATTATTACATAAAATAGCCAGATTGCACCACATCAAACATCAGAGTTCCGAATCAGAAACGCATATTACCTTTAAATCATTGCAATTCAACACAAATCATCAATCTTAATGAATAAAAAAATTAAAAGATCAACAAAACACTGATAAATGCCTGAATAGCTATGAGTTAGACTGAATATAAAGCATAAAGAGTTGTCACAGTTCACTTAATCAAATGACTGAGAGAGACCTCAACTGAACACCTTACAGCCTACACGAGGACGATGCACTGCAACAGTCATCAGAAACACCCTACCACACAAAATCAAATTTCTATTTCATAATCCACGGTGAAATGTAACGACTCCCGTGGTCAGGACGAAGAAAACTGTTGAAAATACACTCACATATTCCTGAAAGGAGGCCCTGAAGTGGACTGCAGACGGCACGCTTCCCGGTCCTGCAGTGATAATGTATCCTGCTCTAAAGAGGCATCCCTGGGCCGCTACTGGAACACAGGACCAGTCAGCCTGGGAGACTCTTCCCCCGGCGCTCCACTCCGCCCTGGGCTCCAGACGAGCCCAGCCAGCCCCCTCAGAGGCGTCACCTCCACGTGCTGACCTGCCGCAGGCCCAGCGGGACCTTCCCACCACACCTGACCTGGCCAAGCAGGTGTCAACGAGGCGTGTGTCTGCGTTTATTGAGAGAAAGCGTAGTTCTTCAATTGTTCATTTAGGCCGAGGGGGCGTTTTAAAGCTCCTCACCTTGACCCAAACAACAGGTCGAAAACGGACAAAACTCTTACTTTTCATAATGACACTTAGGTCTAGTTTTATTTCAGATATAGGTAGGAAGGTTGCATTTGTCCTGAGGGCTTACAATCCAACGTTTATCCACGGTTTTCCTTCTAATGTAGAAAAGCGAGCGTTTTCCCAGGGAACTGGGGCACTGAGAGAGGGATGCAGTATGTTGCAGCTAGGTATGAGGTGATCTGCAAACATTCCTGCTCCGGGCACCACAGGCACAGAATGGCATTCTTCTTGAATGCATGGAGAGAAGTACGATATACTGTAAAAGAAAGTCAAAAATCATGTTGAATGTGTCAAATGACTCGATGAACTCATTATTTAAACATGGAATTTCATATTTGACCGATCTATTTCATCTCAACATACAATGTAGCAGTGTGCATTTGAAACACTAAACTTTCTGATGCCTCTTGACTCCTTATCTATCTATCTCTATTTGTCTCAGAATCCTTTTGCCACACACACACACACACTTCCCCAATGTCAAAACAAAATACAAACAGACATATACATTCAGGTCCAGATAAGATACCTGTACACACACACACACACTACCAAACAATACACACACACACGCACCCATACTGTAACACAACTGCGTACTTGGCACAAAGAACAGTCCGTGCTGTGTTCATAGGAGCTTTCTGCAAGCAGATTTATTACAAAAAAGTTACAGTAATCCGTTCCACTCCAGCAAAATGAACCAAACACTGACATGGACGCTCTACAGAATGTCTACCAAAGGCTGAGAGGGCAACCTGTCCAATCAATGGTGCACATCGCTGTCAGGTGACCCAAACTAAACAGGAAGTGCAGGTCTGCTAAGGAAGAACAGGACGTTGAAGCCTAGATTATAGTCAGGGGTTTTCTGCGTGAGCTCTAATAAACAGTTGTAGGTTTTCTTTGACATGATTTGAGCAGTGTTTACTATGTTGAGTTTAGTATGTGGTGCATATTGCCCAGTTCAAGCATGACGGCAGTAGATACAGTATATCATCATTGCACTTTAAATAGATACGATAGTAGAGAGGACTCAGCCATGAGTCAACATACAGACATTACTACAGTACATTCAGTAACTCTCAGAGCTGTCCAGACCAAACCTCACCATTCATTAGTGTGTAAAAAAAGGTTAGTTTCCCATACATTGTACAGTCTTCTCCATAGTATTTTTTTCCTCTTTTGTTCTTATGAACCTATCCAGGTTTGTCATCAACAAAATGAAATAAAATAATAATAATAGTAATTTTGACATTATTCACATGAACTTAAATACATTAAGACAAATACACAAGGCCTAAGGACATTCCATTCTCACGTCATATTAAACCATATCTTCTCGCGGACATATTTTACATCTTCATAACACTTTTAAATAATAATAATAATCAGCACGTTAGCAGTCTCTAGTGTCCGTCTGTGTGTGTCTTGAACACGTCACTGTGTCCGCGAAGCGCCAATCCTTCCAGGCTTCCGTAGTTGAAGTTCTCAGACTGGGCTGTAGTTCCCTGACTTCCTGACTATCTCTTGGAGCTCTTGGCCAGTTTGCTGGAGGTCGTCTTCCTCTGTGGTGTGGGAATCTTGGAGGGTTTGCCCCCGTGTTGCCGGGAGGCGGAGCGGGGCGTGGCCCGGGAGGTGTCGCCCACCGTCTCCGACGTGTCGGAGCACACCGATTGGATGTCTGAGATGTCGAAGTCGGACGCGTCGCTCCCCCTCCTGCTGCTTCCTCGGCTGCCAGCCTTGCTTCCTGGTCGGCTGTGCAGCTTCCTGTGGTCGCCTGAGGGACACAGACACAACAGGGAACATGCATTCAGCTACAGGTGACATGGCAAGTGGCTGGGCTGCAATGGTAGAGCAGTGGTCCAGCAGGGAGGCTCACCTAAGGCCTGTGATCTGGCCTTCATCACTGCAGCGTTGATCAGGGAGCCCTCCTCACCCGACTGGAAGCTCTTGCCCGACAGGTAACCAGGGAGACGGAGCTTGCTGCCAGCTATGGGCGTGCTCTGAGAAACAGACAGGTTAGCGGTTACGGACGGATCCGTGGAAACGTCTCGACTCGAGGCTGCGCCCTGACAGTCACCTTCTGTCCCAGTTCAGACGTGAACAGAAACGTCACAAGAGGGAAAGTCCCCACAAACAGAGCGATCAGGTGTGATCGCTGTCAGATTAGTCGACACCTTGTTGTGTGTTGTTTCCTGAGAGCCAACAATCCAACCGAAAGTGCTGGAGAATGAGATCCATTCACCCCCCAGGCACTTGAGTTGTAAAGGGTTAATACGTCAACACTAAGGTGAATCCGTCCTGTGAGTGAGAGATTCCACATGCGACAGAGTAGAAAAGAGCCCAGTGTTACAGTAGAGACCCAGTGCCAGACAGTGAGATGGTCAGCAGGAGAGTGAGACAGTTACCCAGGCAAACAGTCAAGAGAGTGAGACAGTTACCCAGTCAAAGAATGAGAGAGTGAGACAGTTACCCAGTCAAAGAATCCGAGAGTGAGACAGTTACCCAGTCAAAGAATGAGAGAGTGAGACAGTTACCCAGTCAAAGAGTCAAGAGAGTGAGACAGACTCAAACCGCAGGGTGAGTACGAGTTAGTCCTTAAACACTTTGAATACAGAACCCCAACAGAAATCCATGTCAACAGTGCATCTGCTCAGGACACTGTTACTGATTTGGGTTGGGGGGTGCAGCGTGAGGCAGAGGGGGTTAGGCCAGAGTCACAGAGCTGGTTCACGCAGCAGGCAGCCACAATACCTCTGAAGACGAGCCTTGGCTGTCAAACGAGTCGGAAGATTTAAGAGGACCGGAGGGCTTGCTGTTTGCCAGCCAGGGTTTATCATAATTGCGGGTGTGCTTGTGTTGGGAGGTCTGAGGAGCAATGAAACATGGACACACACACACACAGGGTTCAGGTGAAGAAATCAAAAGGTTGCTACGGGAGGATGAGCAGGGGTGGAGAAATCACAAGTCGGGTGAACAAGGTCAAACTATGTCAGTCATGATAACATGGAAAGGGACTTGACACGTCAAGGACAGACTATGATATGGTTGGGTTGGAAACAGTGCTAAGCATACATACAGCTAGGCGGAGTCCCAGAAATCAGGAACCTCCTTTATGCACTATTTAGATGCTTCTTGGATAAACGCGTGTGCTAAATGACTGGAACGTAACGTGTGCAAGGCAGCGCCCTCTGGGTTAGGACCAGGGAGACCTGCAAGCGTCCTACCTTGGGCGTGCTGGACTGAGGCAGCGCCCTCTGGGTTAGGACCAGGGAGACCTGCAAGCGTCCTACCTTGGGCGTGCTGGACTGAGGCAGCGCCCTCTGGGTTAGGACCAGGGAGACCTGCAAGCGTCCTACCTTGGGCGTGCTGGACTGAGGCTGCACCGGGATAGGCGGAGCCGGACAGCTGTGACTGGAGTTCGACCTGTTGGGCGAGGCGGCCCGGGACGAGGGTCGCGACCTCCGCCCCCGGTAGCGGAAGCTGGCCATGACCTGGGTGGTGCCTTCTGGGAGGATGAACTTCTCTCTCAGCTCCATGTTGGTCCTGCCTTTAGCTGGCGGAAAGAAGGTGCGACACACACGTTAGACTGTCCCGCTGGGGCGCACAACTTCTGCTTCGTGGACCCAGATTACGCCTCGTCGGAGCTGAGAAGTTCTGGAAACTTCTCATCTCCGTTTGAGGTTTAATCGACGGCGTTATCTGCGTCCAGGAAGTTTGCCTCGTATGAGAGATGATAACTAGGCGGTGATAAGAGAGGATTGTGATTGGTGAGATGAAGCTCAGTCATTTCAGAGTAGAAAAGACCATCTGAAATGAAAACAGGTTGTTGGTAATTTTGTTTACAATTTAGGATTGTAATACTCGTGAAAACATGGGAATGGCACGACACCATGCAGTTTGATACACACACACACACACACAGCGGCTCTCACTGGAAACACCGGAAAAGCCCTGTTAGCAGCTTCAGTTCAACTATCTAACCCTAACTCATACCAGCAAATGCCTTTATTTAGACTACAATGTTCCCAATTGCCTCACTGTGTCCAGATAAAACAAGTAAGACAAAAATATAGATTTCCGCTAACAAAACTAATAAAACACCGAAGTCTTGTTTGTGTTCATTTGTCTACTGGGAACACAACTGTTAGCATCCCGTGCTATCAGGCGAGACAGTGTAAGCACATAGACTCTAGAAACCAGATAACCCCACTAAAACCTATCCCCTGTCAGAGCCAACTGCCAGACAGCAGAATGGCAGAGAGGGGAGGCTCTGCTGAGAGGGCAGACTGAGACACAGGCCTGGAGAGAGAGAGAGAGAGAGAGAGAGAGACAGAGAGAGAGAGAGAGAGAGAGAGAGAGAGAGAGAGAGAGAGACAGAGAGAGAGAGAGAGACAGAGAGAGAGAGACAGACAGAGAGACACAGAGAGAGAGACAGAGAGAGAGAGAGACAGAGAGAGAGACAGAGAGAGAGAGAAAGAGAGAGAGAGAGATAGAGAGAGAGACAAAGAGAGAGACAGAGACAGAGAAAGGCAGAACGACCTGGCGAGAGAGAGAGAGAGAGAGAGAGAGAGAGAGAGAGAGAGAGAGAGAGAGAGAGAGAGAGAGAGAGAGAGAGAGAGAGTGAGAGAGAAAGAGAGAGATAGATAGAGAGAGAGACAAAGAGAGAGACAGAGACAGAGAAAGGCAGAACGGCCTGGCGAGAGAGAGAGAGAGAGAGAGAGAGAGAGAGAGAGAGAGAGAGAGAGAGAGAGAGAGAGAGAGACAGAGAGAGAGAGACAGAGACAGACAGAGAGAGAGAGAGAGACAGAGAGAGAGAGACAGAGACAGACAGAGAGAGGCAGACACAGGCCTGGAGAGAGATAGAGAGATGGAGAGAGAGAGAGAGAGACAGAGAAGACAGACACAGGCCTGGAGAGAGAGTGAGAGATAGAGAGAGAGAGAGTGAGAGAGAGAGAGAGAGAGAGAGAGAGAGAGAGAGAGAGAGAGTGAGAGTGAGAGAGAGAGTGAGAGAGAGAGAGACATGTAGGGACTGTGCTAAAGTAGCTAGCCAAGTAGCAAGGTAGCTGGTTGAGAGCGATGGCGACAGCAGGTGAACCAAGAGAAACCACAGCATGCATGATGACCACACAGGGATGGATGGCAGGGGAGTGGGAGTGGGGCAAACGCCATTCACTTTGAGGGGCACACACTCACACACACGCACACACACGGAGATGCAGACGCACATACCACTGGGTTCATGGAGCAAGGTGAGAAAGTGTGAGATTTGCCAACCTAGAGGAGACTGAGTAATTGAGGAGTTTGATTCCGAGCGCAACATTTTACTCCCGTGGTGGTGCACTGGAGAGAAAACCACACAGGATTGTCGTCATCACAGAGGAGGAAGCAGGAGGCTCAGCAGAAAAGAGACATACGTTGACAGGAAATACAAATACATAGACAGGAAAGACAGGAAATACATACACAGGAAAAAGAAATACATGGACAGGAACTATATATACAGAGACAAAAAATAGAACAGGCACAAAACAAGTCCCAGAGTTCAGAACCCAGCCCACAAGGAAGCAAGACAATAGGATTGCTTTGGCAACACATGCACGCGCGCACGCAAACACACTGGTAACACACACTCTCCTCTTGGAAAACCGAAGACATGTTTGTCGTGTTGCTGAATGCTGAATCATGGCGGTCTGGACGGCCTGTCAGTCAGTCGGTGGCCCCGCCCCCCCTCCCCCCCAGCCCCCCCCCCCTCCAGCCCCCCCCCCCCTCCAGCCCCCCTCCCCCCCAGCCCCCCTCCCCTCCAGCCCCCAGCCCCCCCTCACCTCGGCACGGATCATTTTTCACCAGGAACTCGTCCAGGGCCATCCAGCCTCCGCCCACCCGCACCATCACCGTGCTCCGCAGGATCCGGACCAGACGAAGCTGCTGGGAGTCTCCGAACTGCAAGGGAAGGGAGGGGGAGAGGCGGGGGGGGGAGGGAGGGGGAGAGGCGGGGGGGGGGAGGGAGGGGGAGAGGCGGGGGGGGAGGGAGGGGAGGGGGAGAGGCGGGGGGGGGGGAGGGGAGGGGGGAGAGGCGGGGGGGGAGGGAGGGGGAGAGGCGGGGGTGAGGCGGGGGCAGAATCAGGACAGGAGCGCGGGCTACACCACTGCTGGTCGACGCTGAGCAACACAGGAGGAAACCAGATGCTGGGATGTGCTGATGGTTAAATGTCTGTATGTTTTTGTATTTATGTGGAAGTGATATAACAACTGGGTAGTGTATTTTTCGGAGAATAAACTTGCGGCAAAACCGTTTGTTTTTTCTGGGAGAAAACTGGTTTTGTTTCGGTGTTGCTCAGCTAAACCAACAGATTGTGACAAAACAACAACAACGACATTGACGTTTCATTCTCAAAACAACAAATATGGAGGTCAATCCAACTGGTTCGTCCTTCTCTCAATCAGAAGGTGTGTTCATGCATCTGAGCACTGGCTCAGCCAATTAGGGTGCGATCGGGAGAGAAAGTGTCATTTGATTGAATGATTCAAGGATGAAGTGTGTTGCCTTTTCCACAAACCCTTAGTGGTCAGACAAGTCTGTCTGCTGCTAAAAAACCTTGTGGAGAAGGATTCAGATAAATCATGTAAGGTTACAGAAGCACATGATCTGCAACTTCATCCGTCACAAAGAAACGCAGTGTATTCATTTCCCTCCAGTGCCAGGAAGTGATGTCATTTCAATGTGTTTTGTCCTATAATACGACACACACAGTCATGACAGTGAACCAAGCACTGCACTGCAGTGTGACTTATCCCACCTCTAGAGGTCCCTCTAGTACAACGCTTGTACTCTCAACATGGAGACGACGGGAGAATGCCCTTTCTTGACACAACCCAAACAGGGGCCTTCAAGCAGACGGCTGTTCTTAGAAGCCAGTGTACGTCAGCAGGAACACAGCTTCACGGTGAGCCAGTCTGCCGTGCTTCAGACGAAGGCTGGGGCATCTCAGCGAGCCAGATGCAGAGCCAGTCGGCCAGTTGGATTCGACCGTGGTACGAACGACACAACACTCACGACACACACGTCACGACGATGGCGACAAACAACATGCCTCCTGTCAGATACGATGCTTGTACGTTGTAACACGGTCAAACCAGACAGAAGTATACACACACGGACAGACAGACAGACAGACAGACAGCAGGCTCCTGCACACCATCACAAGTGAGCAGGTGCACGTTCCAGCACTATGGACCAATCAGCATACAGTACTCTTAGAGGATGCATTGACAGGGATGCGGAACCAAGGCAGCTAAGCTCCAATGGACACTTAGAAACAGCATGGGGATGGGGCTTATCTTCTCACTAGCCAATCACAGTGTAACACTTAAACATGACGTCACATTGACACTCCAATAGCTGGGTGCCTCCAGAACAAGCGCACTTCAATCCAAACTTTCCAACTAGATGATTCCCGTAATGAACAAATGCCACTGGGTGAATTGTGTGATCAAGTACATTGAAAAAGTGATGAATTTAGAAAAATAATGTAAACAAAATTCATAAAATAAGAAGAATAATCTTGAGGTAAAGTACAAAGGAGTCATAACAAACATCTGAGGAGTAACTATTTACCAGAATACAGCCTTCCAAAACGGCAACGTGTAGATGAGGGGTAAGGTTCTGACTGTCCCTGTTTGCTATATTGTCATCCGTCACTAAGGAGTCATGTAAGCAGTGTACCTGACCAAACTGTCAAAAGAATGGGTTCAGTTGATATGGAGCAAAGCAATACAAAACGGTGCATAGGACACAGTAACCAAACCAGGTTTCCCCACTATGCCCCTAGTCATCCGTCCATGTCTCCCCATCATGTCCCACAGACACACTTGATCTTCTTGGTTAAAAGCAGGTGACCCAGTATGAGTTATGAATCCTCGATAGCAACATGCACTGTTCCGAGGCATTTTTTAAACAAAAGTTGGAAAAATACACCTGCAGGCTGGATGACTACAAGCGGTAAGTACATCCTGACATTAACAGATGGCCCGGCTTGGGAAACAAGGTTAGTTAATAATGTTATGTTGAACCAAAGACATATCAGCCATAGTTGAGTGGAGTCATTCCTTGGATACTGCCATGGTGAAGCAGTGAACAAGCACACAGAAAGCGTTATACTCCAAACGGCCCGACAGGTGAATTAATGCACACGGACCCGTACAGTAAACATACTCCAATGACACTGAGGGTATTAAAACCCAATTCCTTTGAAACTTAAAAGCAGATTAGTTCATTTGTGTGTTCAAGTCAGAGACCAAGTGTTAACCGGGGAATCCCTGTAGTTAAGTGTAGACCCAGAAGGATCTAGAATCATTCTTCTGTGCTCTGGGAATTCTACTTCTGAGTTCCAGTCTGATAGACTCAGGCGTGGCTGTAGTCAGAGACAGCGTTACTAAACACACAAGACTGATCATGTTAGAGGAGGGCTATTCTAAGACACCAGGTTGGATTCGGACAACAACCAGACCAGAGAAGAAAGGGGGAGGTTTATATGTACCTGGTTTCCGAGGTAGAACTGGTAGAGACGGAGGAAGGAACAATGAGAAAGCACACGTTAGACCTTCTGTCCTGGTCTGCGAGGCACACCTCTACAGCCAAGTCATGACATTTCAAAACGTGTTTAAAAGTGGACCACAGCTAGATGTCACGTCTTAAGGACGTCATGAAACAGTAGAGTCAAGAGAACCAGGACGTAGGGAGATTTAAACGTACCCGATATTTGTTGGCACCAATTTGCTCAACCTGGAATCGTTTAGGACATTTGCATTTTGCTACTTGACGTGTCACCTGGAATGGCACAATGACAACAATGACACAAAATGAGCAATATGTTCCTTTAGTTAGCATGGTTTGTTGATGTGTGGAGCACCAGTATTCAATATGTTCCTTTAGTTAGCATGGTTTGTTGATGTGTGGAGCACCAGTATTCAATATGTTCCTTTAGTTAGCATGGTTTGTTGATGTGTGGAGCACCAGTATTCAATATGTTCCTTTAGTTAGCATGGTTTGTTGATGTGTGGAGCACCAGTATTCAAGGAGAGCTCTAACTCACCTCGTCTTCAATCTTGTCAGCGTCGGTCAAAGGTTTGTAGGCATCCTTGTTTGGGTGCAGAGCAGCCACAAACTCATAATAGTCGATGTAGCCGTCTCCGTCACGGTCAAAGATGTCCGCCACCGCACTCATCTCCAGGCGGCTGGTAGGGAATTCTGGGAAATAGAGTACAATACAGTAATGATCTCACTGGATGAGAGCATGCCCTCTGATATACCCACTATCCTACACTCACTGCTAGTGTCCCCTGTCACCTGTGCTGTGACATAGTGACTGGTAGTGTCACCTGTGCTGTGACATAGTGACTGGTAGTGTCACCTGTGCTGTGACATAGTGACTGGTAGTGTCCCCTGTCACCTGTGCTGTGACATACTCACTGGATGAGAGGATGCCCTCGATGAATTCCTGCCTGGTGACCTTGCCGTCCTGGTCCTTGTCGATGCGCCTGAAGAAGTCCATGACCCGGGACTTCTTGTGGTTCATCCAGCGCATGTAGCGCTTACGCCACACGTCAAAGTCAAAGTTGGCAAACTCCTTCAACTGGAACACAGGCACAGAGGATCAGAGGCAGGGAGACGCTTCACACTAGGAATAACTAACACGTTGACAAGGTTTGAAAAAGTTCAGTCTATTGATGGTCGGTAGGCATTAAGATCATTTACACAGACCAGGTGTTGCCTATTACCGTAGAAAATCCAACTTACAGTATGTTTTATAATGTGTTTGTGTGTCTTATGAGGATTTCAAAAATGTGTAAACTTCCTGGTGCGTGTGTAAACTTCCTGGGGCGTGTGTAAACTTCCTGGGGCATGTGTAAACTTCCTGGGGCGTGTGTAAACGTCCTGGTGCGTGTGTAAACTTCCTGGTGCGTGTGTAAACTTCCTGGGGCGTGTGTAAACTTCCTGGTGCGTGTGTAAACTTCCTGGTGCGTGTGTGTGTGTGCACTACCTCCTCCAGGCGGTCCAGGGCGTCGTTGAGTTTCCTCCGCCGGTCCAGCGCCAGAAGCCACACCTGCTGCCACCTGCTGACCAGGAGGTTGACCTGCGGGTTCTTGGTCTCAATGGGGGGCTGCGTGGCAGACTGGTACAGGGCCTGGGTGGGGGAGCGCTTTCCTGTGGACGGCACAACCAGCACTCTGTTGAACACGGTCCACTTCCAATAAACAGGCTCACAGGAAAGACAGGTCTTAAAGTAGTAGACACATGCTCTTGCGTGGTCAAAACAAGAACAGATTTGGCTGTATCTTTTAAGACAAAGACTCAGGTAGGAGATGTAGAAGATGTCTGTTTTCTGCAAGAAGGAATGACTTAATGAATTAATCCAAGTTCGGAGTTGGCAGTAGAGACCTATGCTGAAAAGATACCGTATATTGTTATCGCTACACTTACTGAGAGAAAATCCTATTAAAGTCTTGCTTAGTCATGTTCCTCCATTGTAACTCTGTACAGAGAACAGAGGTGATGTCATGTATGATGTCACCAGCGATGATGTTAATGCCTCCCAGACAGAGAGGAACAGGAAGCTGACTCATCAGGTCCCAGCACCTCGTTAGCCTGAGCTCAGCTCAAGGCCTGGGTCGTGTCATACCGGAGGTGCATTTGATTCATGTCAAAATGAGAACTCTGCGACTGCGTCATTGGGGGGTAGTTAAATGCAGCTGGCATGGAAGCCAAAATAGAACAAATCTTTGTTCAATCCTGCTCTACTACCCCTGAGGCTTACCCATCCCCAGAATAGACTACAATCGGAGTTGAAAGGGTTTGAAAATGGTTCCATACTTGGGGTTTTTCCTTTCTCCAGGACGGGGATGTGGGATTGGCCTTGAGGCTCCGCTTTCCTCTTGTGGGTCTTGGTGATCTTGTCCACGTCCGGCTGCTTCTGGGTCATCTCCTCCATGAAGGTCTGCAGGAGGACAGGCAGGGCCAGGGGTGAGACTCAGGACAGGCAGGCCCAGGGGTGAGACTCCCACCGCAAGACACTGGTCTGACCCAAAGACGTGACCCCCTCCCTCCTTCCCTCCCTCCCTCCCTCCCTCACCTGGTGCTGGGCGATAAGGGCCTTGACCTGCCCTATCTCCTGGGGCAGCGGCTCAGTGTCCTGGAGCTCCAGGCTGCTGTGGGCCCACTGCAGCCAGGCCAGCAGGCCCTCCAGAAGCTCCTGCACGGCCCGCAGCTCCGACAGAGCCCCCGCCATGCGCTGCTGGTGCTGCCTGGCCCACGCCTGCACCTGCACGCAGCAACCACACGACGACCGCAACTCCCATCAGTAATCGACAGCATCCACATCGACAACAATCAACAGCATCCACGTCATCTATCGCCGTCGTCCTCAACGACACCGTCGTCGTCATCGTCGTCAACAGCAACAACGTCAATAACGACAACATCGTCATGAACGACCACCACAACAACAACAATTTGTTAACAATATGCGTCAGATGAAACAGTTCCTACGCATGGACTGAGGGGTAGGTTTGATACATGCACACACACTCTCACACACACTCTCACACACACATATACACTCCTCCCCAGGCTAACACGTGCAGCAGACAGCCATGTGACGGTCAACTGACCTCTTCGAAGCGTGCTTTGATGATGGTGTTCCAGTGCTTGATGGTGGTGATGGAGTCTGGGTGACAGATGGTCAAGATGGCTTCACCCATGCTGGTGGCTTTGTTCAGCTCTGCTGCCTTCTCTTCCTGCTTCTTCATGAAGTCCTGTTGACACACACACAAACACACACGCGCACACACACACACGCACACACAAATTGCCTGTTAGCACATGAACATTCACAAGGAACAACGTGTATTCAAGAATCAGCTTTGGCTGCCAGCCTGTCCTTTCTCTCCAAGTTCAACTGGAAATAAATCACATCTATGATGAATAATTAACAAACAACCCGGAGAAGCCACATCCAATACGATGAGATCATTCCTGTTTTGAAGAAGCTGGCATGGCATCTCGAGTCAGCGTGTCGAGTCCATGTATGGTGGTCCTCAGTCTTCTGGCACACGCTTCTGGCGTTTGCGTGTCAGAGGAGGCTGCGCTCTGATTGGCTCCGCCGTATGACCTCACCACAGTGGAAGGCCAAGCAGGTACACAACACGCCAGGTGGGGAGAGCGGACGTTTGGCGGAGCTGTCGGTTCGCTCACGGTTAGCGTGGTTAGCGTAGCTGACCTAGCTTGCCTTGGTTAGTTAGTGTGTCTGTTGTTGTTGTTGTGGACTTGCCTTGTGCTGCTCTATCAGAGCACACAGCGCCTCCTCGTCGTCGGGCAGGCTGCCATGGAAACGCAGGCCCTGCTCTGCCTCGGCCAGCCACTCCAGCAGGATGTGAACCGTGGAGTGGAACTCCTCCGCCTGGACACACACACACACGTATACACACACACACACACACAAGTAGCACGGTCAGGTTTGGATTCATAACGGTACTTGAGTTCCATACATGTACACACACAGGTTGTGGCTGCGGGGCTTACCTGCGAGAGGGCCTGCTCCAGTCGCTTCTGCTTGGACACGGACAGAGAGCACACGGTGTCCCAGCGAGTGCCCAGCTCCCTCATCTGCACCCTGACCCAGGCGGCGTCGTCGTGGCTGCCGTCCACCAGGTCCCTGGCCGAGCGCTTCAGGGCCTGCACGCTGGCCGTCCTCTTCCCCAGCTCCTTCTGGAACACCTGGGACACGGGGCAGGGAGACACTCAGGGATACGCCACACACACACACACACACCAAACCATGGTCTCTGCCTAGCACAGCTAACACTCTCTCTGTCTTGCTCTCTCTCTGCCACACACACACGCACACACACCAAACCATGGTCTCTGCCTAGCACAGCTAACACTCTCTCTGTCTTGCTCTCTCTCTGCCACACACACACGCACACACACCAAACCATGGTCTCTGCCTAGCAAAGCTAACACTCTCTCTGTCTTTCTCTCTCTCTGCCACACACACACACACACACACCAAACCATGGTCTCTGCCTAGCACAGCTAACACTCTCTCTGTCTTTCTCTCTCTCTGCCACACACACACACACACACCAAACCATGGTCTCTGCCTAGCACAGCTAACACTCTCTCTGTCTTGCTCTCTCTCTCTCTCTCTCTGTCACACACACACACACACCAAACCATGGTCTCTGCCTAGCACAGCTAACACTCTCTCTGTCTTTCTCTCTCTCTGCCACACACACACACACACACACACCAAACCACGGTCTCTGCCTAGCACAGCTAACACTCTCTCTGTCTTTCTCTCTCTCTGCCACACACACACACACACACACACCAAACCACGGTCTCTGCCTAGCACAGCTAACTCTATATTTCTCTCTCTCTCTGTGTTACTGCCACACGCCGTGTTCTGGGTCCACAGCTCAGTAAGAACCCAGAACAGGCAGACCTCACAGCCGATGCATGCACGATGCATGTCATGAGGTTCATCTCATAGAAACCCAGTCCACCTGATCCATTCCCTCCACCAGGCCAGCTCAACGCCTACTCAGAAATCCCTCATCATCACTGCTGGATGCTGATTGGACCTGACAGGGTTCTAGCCCCCTGCCAGAACACCTCTGCCCTCTAATCATGACATCATCAGGAGTAAGTAAGAGTGAGCCTCTAGCTGGAAACATGGAGACAGAGAGAGAGAGAGAGAGTCAGTCAGAGAGAGAGAGAGAGAGAGAGAGAGAGAGAGAGAGAGAGAGAGAGAGAGAGAGAGAGAGAGAGAGAGAAAGAGTCAGTCAGAGAGAGAGAGAGAGAGAGAGAGAGAGAGAGAGAGAGAGAGAGAGAGAGAGAGAGAGAGAGAGAGAGAGAGGGGGGGGGGGTGGATTCAGATTTCTCCCTCAGCTCAGTCTCTCTGGGCCCTGCTGCCTAATGTCTCCTCTAATTCAACACAGCGTTTCGTCACGTAACACCGTTTCCGACAAGTGCCCCAGAGAGGGCAGATGAATCACGTCTCTGTCACTGAATCCCACTGGTCTGTCCGCCTGGAGGGAGGGAGACTAGCAGAGAAAACATGAACACGAGGAGCCAGGTCTAGCTCTATGTGTTCGAGCTGCTCTGTGCCACAGGGACAGCTCTGCTGTCAGCTTGTGGTTCTTCGTCAGGGTGAAGTGGCCATGGTCCTGCTTACCTTGTGGTTGTCCATGAGGTTGAGGACGAGGTCGATGTCTCCGTGGACTGGCTGGTCGTCAGCCAGCTGTGGCTCCACCTTGTACAGCCAGTCTATGAGCGCCTGCAGGGCCTCTGTGAACTGGCCCGAGAACAGCAGCGCCTCCTCCAGCTTGTTCTGTCTGGAAGACCACACGCAGTTAGCATCCCGACCTGCTGCCGTTCACGCTCAGTCTGCGCATGAAGACGCCGTCATTACCAGGGCAACAAGCTCACGCGCAACAACCAACAATAGCGTTGACATAGCGTGAAACCACACCAGCGTAATGTCCCTATGTACTGTTTAAGGCAGGGGGGTCGAATCCTGGTCCTCAGGGGCCACTGCCCTGTATGTTCTGGATGTTTCTCTGATCCAATACAAATGAATGATCGTTATCAGGCTTCTGCTGAGCTTGATCATGATCCGTTCATCTGAATCAGGTGTGTTGGAGCTAAAATACAGGACAGTGGGCACTGAGGACCAAACAGGATTTGACACCCCTGGTATAATGGCTACTAAACCCAACTCAGATCCTGGAGAGCTTGAATCAGCTGATGGCATAGGCCCCTCCCAGTTTTGGAGTGAGTGTGTCTGAGAGGCAGGAGAACCAACATGTTTCACATCATCACAGCGTGTCCAAGTGTTGTTAGTGTCCTTACAGACACTCTTACACCAAACGCCATCTTGGTCGATTGCTCACAACATCTGGATGCTTGTTCCACTTCCACATTTCGGAGTGATTTATCAACTTCAGAGTGACTAACTTCAGAGTGTTTTGCTAACTTTTGAGTGATGGGCTGAAAATAATAACGCGGTAACTACGCATACGCATTTATCCAATCGGCATAGCAGATTCATCCTGATCTGCAGTCAAATGATTTACCACAGAGCTACACAAACATTTTTGTCTTCATGACTTCAGAGTGTTTGACTAACTTGAATTACTGACATCTGAGTGACGTGACAAATATTTGAGTGATTTACTACGTTTTGAGAGAAGGGACTCGATTTTACGTGATTCAATCACGTGTGAGTGATCTTTTATGTCTGAGTGAAGTACCAAGATTTGAGTGACAAGCTTTCGAGTGACTTTGTCCGTTTGGAGTGACTGACTAGCGTTTGAGTCCTGCTAACTCCTGAGTGTGTTTCTAACTCCTGGCAACCCGATGACCTCCAGGTAACGGGGTCGGATGGCTGAGCGATAAGGGAGTCGGGCTATGAATCAGAAGGTTGTTGGTTCGATTCCCGGCCGTGCCAAATGAAGTTGTGTCCTTGGGCAAGGCACTTCCCCCTACTTGCCTCAGGGAAAATGTCCCTGTACTTACTGTACGTCGCTCTGGATAAGAGCGTCTGCTAAATGACTAAATGTAATGTAACTGTAACGCCCCCCCTCCCCCCTCACCCCTCCCCCCCCCCCGGCAGCAGTCCTCTCCTGTCCAGGTCGTACCTCTCCACAGACTTGCCACAGACCGTGTCCCACTTGTCTCTGAGCTCGCTCAGCGTGTCGTCCAGCCTCTGCCGGTCGTCCTGCAGCGACGTCTTGTCCTTCAGGGCGCGGCCCGTCCGGCTGGTGGTGTCGTACACCGAGTGTTTGCTGCCCAGAGTCTTCTGGAACTCCTACAGGGGGAAGGGGGAACAGTCAGGGCTCCTTCCTGTCATGCAGGGCACACTGGGAGAAGGGGGAACAGTCAGGGCTCCTTCCTGTCATGCAGGGCACACTGGGAGAAGGGGGAACAGTCAGGGCTCCTTCCTGTCATGCAGGGCACACTGGGAGAAGGGGGAACAGTCAGGGCTCCTTCCTGTCATGCAGGGCACACTGGGAGATGTAGGCCCTGTAAGCTTCACACTCGGTCGACAGAACGACTCGATCATGAAAATAACAGTCCTTCATATCTCTGAAAGCGGCGCATCCCAGCTGCTCGGCCTGTATCGCTCGGAGCAACTCAACCATGACCGTTTACTGAACACACAGATGACCACCGGCTGTCGTCTCCAGTCCTGAAATAGGGTGGGAAACGGACGCTGAGCCAGAGGTTTGGCTTGTCCTGATTATCTCTGGGTCTCCCCTCTGGCTTGCTTCCCTCCAGATATAACCCTGTTACAGATGTAACCCTGTTACAGATGTGACCAAAGACAAGGGGGTCAACTATGTCCCACCCCTACCCGGCCCTCCCACCCCTAACCCGAGGATTAGAAGTATCTACAATCAGGGGTGTCCCTAATACATTCTGCACATCCAAAGATTACGCGAGGATTAGCATAAGCCTCCTTGCACATACCAAACCAAGAGCAGCACCAGCTAGCAGGTTGACCCAGCCACGCTAACGTCAACACCACGCTAACGCCAACACCCGTACACTGGAGGATACAGCTCTCTTTGCTTAACTCTCTCTCTCTCTTTCTCTCTCTCTCTCTCTCTCTCTCTCTCTCTCTCTCTCTCTCTCTCTCTCTCTCTCTCTCTCTCTCTCTCTCTCTCTCTCTCTCTCTCTCTGCTTACCTCTTTCTCTCGCTCTCTCTGTGTCTCTCTCTGCTTACCTTTCTCTCTCTCTCGCTCTCTCTCTCTGCTTACCTCTCTCTCTCTCTGTCTCTCTCTGCTTACCTCTCTCTCTCTGTCTCTCTCTGCTTAACTCTCTATCTCTCTCTCTCTCTCTGCTTACCTCTCTCTCTCTCTCTCTCTCTCTCTCTCTCTCTCTCTCTCTCTCTCTCTCTCTCTCTCTCTCTCTCTCGCTCTCTCTCTGCTTACCTCTATGTCTCTCTCTGTCTCTCTCTGTTTCCCTCTCTGTATCACCCTCTCCTTCTCCCCCCTCTCTCTCTGTGTCTCTCACTCAGAGTGTCATGACCTCTGACCTTGTGCTGGACCAGCTGTGTCTTAATCTTGTCAGGGTCGTTGGCTATTTCCAGTTCAGAGTCCAGAGCTTTCTCCGACTCATCCAGCCATTCCATCAGCTTGTTCCAGGTCTCATGGAACTGGAGGTGAGGGAGGAAGGGGGAGAAAGATAGAGAGAAATGAAAGAGAGAGGGAGAGAGAGAATGAGAAAGAGACATGGCGGGGGAAAAAGAAAGAGACAAAAAAACAAAGAGAGAGAGGGAGAGATAAAGCGAGCAGGAGAGAAAGAGACAAAACAAAGAGAGAAAGAAAAAGTCAAAGACAAGTAAATTAATTTTCAGCGTCAAGTTCAGGGCATGATATCATATTTCACAAGATTGATTGTTTTCTGTCAGACGAGTGTGTGAGATAGCCGGGGAGAGTGATTGTGCTCGTACTAATGAAAGGCTCCAGGACTCCATCCACCCCTGCCTGGCTGTGTTCCCCCCTGCTGTGGAACCATAATAAACACTTCAACACAGCCAGGCGGGGGTTGTCCCGGCCCGCAGGGCTGCACTGGTGTACTGGCTGAACCTGAGGCTGAGACTCCTGGAGATCCTGCAGGCTCTGTTCACCCCCTCTATCAGCCTGGGGAGGGGACCCTGCTGAGTAGGCCACTGGGCACTACTACTCTACTGAGCTGGGGGTGTGGTACTACACTGGGCACTACTACTCTACTGAGCTGGGGGTGTGGTACTACACTGGGCACTACTACTCTACTGAGCTGGGGGTGTGGTACTACACTGGGCACTACTACTCTACTGAGCTGGGGGTGTGGTACTACACTGGGCACTACTACTCTACTGAGCTGGGGGTGTGGTACTACACTGGGCACTACTACTCTACTGAGCTGGGGGTGTGGTACTACACTGGGCACTACTACTCTACTGAGCTGGGGGTGTGGTACTACACTGGGCACTACTACTCTACTGAGCTGGGGGTGTGGTACTACACTGGGCACTACTACTCTACTGAGCTGGGGGTGTGGTACTACACTGGGCACTACTACTCTACTGAGCTGGGGGTGTGGTACTACACTGGGCACTACTACTCTACTGAGCTGGGGGTGTGGTACTACACTGGGCACTACTACTCTACTGAGCTGGGGGTGTGGTACTACACTGGGCACTACTACTCTACTGAGCTGGGGGTGTGGTACTACACTGGGCACTACTACTCTACTGAGCTGGGGGTGTGGTACTACACTGGGCACTACTACTCTACTGAGCTGGGGGTGTGGTACTACACTGGGCACTACTACTCTACTGAGCTGGGGGTGTGGTACTACACTGGGCACTACTACTCTACTGAGCTGGGGGTGTGGTACTACACTGGGCACTACTACTCTACTGAGCTGGGGGTGTGGTACTACACTGGGCACTACTACTCTACTGAGCTGGGGGTGTGGTACTACACTGGGCACTACTACTCTACTGAGCTGGGGGTGTGGTACTACACTGGGCACTACTACTCTACTGAGCTGGGGGTGTGGTACTACACTGGGCACTACTACTCTACTGAGCTGGGGGTGTGGTACTACACTGGGCACTACTACTCTACTGAGCTGGGGGTGTGGTACTACACTGGGCACTACTACTCTACTGAGCTGGGGGTGTGGTACTACACTGGGCACTACTACTCTACTGAGCTGGGGGTGTGGTACTACACTGGGCACTACTACTCTACTGAGCTGGGGGTGTGGTACTACACTGGGCACTACTACTCTACTGAGCTGGGGGTGTGGTACTACACTGGGCACTACTACTCTACTGAGCTGGGGGTGTGGTACTACACTGGGCACTACTACTCTACTGAGCTGGGGGTGTGGTACTACACTGGGCACTACTACTCTACTGAGCTGGGGGTGTGGTACTACACTGGGCACTACTACTCTACTGAGCTGGGGGTGTGGTACTACACTGGGCACTACTACTCTACTGAGCTGGGGGTGTGGTACTACACTGGGCACTACTACTCTACTGAGCTGGGGGTGTGGTACTACACTGGGCACTACTACTCTACTGAGCTGGGGGTGTGGTACTACACTGGGCACTACTACTCTACTGAGCTGGGGGTGTGGTACTACACTGGGCACTACTACTCTACTGAGCTGGGGGTGTGGTACTACACTGGGCACTACTACTCTACTGAGCTGGGGGCTTGGTACTACACTGGGCACTACTACTCTACTGAGCTGGGGGTGTGGTACTACACTGGGCACTACTACTCTACTGAGCTGGGGGCTTGGTACTACACTGGGCACTACTACTCTACTGAGCTGGGGGCTTGGTACTACACTGGGCACTACTACTCTACTGAGCTGGGGGTGTGGTACTACACTGGGCACTACTACTCTACTGAGCTGGGGGCTTGGTACTACACTGGGCACTACTACTCTACTGAGCTGGGGGCTTGGTACTACACTGGGCACTACTACTCTACTGAGCTGGGGGCTTGGTACTACACTGGGCACTACTACTCTACTGAGCTGGGGGCTTGGTACTACACTGGGCACTACTACTCTACTGAGCTGGGGGCTTGGTACTACACTGGGCACTACTACTCTACTGAGTTGGGGGCTTGGTACTACACTGGGCACTACTACTCTACTGAGCTGGGGGCTTGGTACTACACTGGGCACTACTACTCTACTGAGCTGGAGGCTTGGTACTACACTGGGCACTACTACTCTACTGAGCTGGGGGCTTGGTACTACACTGGGCACTACTACTCTACTGAGCTGGGGGCTTGGTACGACACTGGGCACTACTACTCTACTGAGCTGGGGGTGTGGTACTACACTGGGTGTGGTACTAGACTGTCTGTGTGTGGTACTAGACTGTCTGTGTGTGGTACTACACTGTCTGTGTGTGGTACTAGACTGTCTGTGTGTGGTACTACACTGTCTGTGTGTGGTACTACACTGTCTGTGTGTGGTACTAGACTGTGTATGGTACTACACTGTCTGTGTGTGGTACTAGACTGTCTGTGTGTGGTACTAGACTGTCTGTGGTACTACACTGTCTGTGTGTGGTACTAGACTGTCTGTGGTACTACACTGTCTGTGTGTGGTACTAGACTGTGTGTGGTACTAGACTGTCTGTGTGTGGTACTACACTGGGTGTGGTACTACACTGTCTGTGTGTGGTACTACACTGGGTGTGGTACTAGACTGTCTGTGTGTGGTACTACACTGTCTGTGTGTGGTACTAGACTGTCTGTGGTACTACACTGTCTGTGTGTGGTACTAGACTGTGTGTGGTACTAGACTGTCTGTGTGTGGTACTACACTGTCTGTGTGTGGTACTAGACTGTCTGTGTGGTACTACACTGGGTGTGGTACTAGACTGTGTGTGGTACTAGACTGTCTGTCTGTGGTACTAGACGGTCTGTGGTACTAGACTGTCTGTGTGTGGTACTAGACTGTCTGTGGTACTAGACTGTGTGTGGTACTAGACTGTCTGTGTGTGGTACTAGACTGTGTGTGGTACTAGACTGTCTGTGGTACTAGACTGTGTGTGGTACTAAACTGTCTGTGTGTGGTACTAGACTGTGTGTGGTACTAGACTGTCTGTGTGTGGTACTAGACTGTCTGTGGTCCTAGACCGGTCTGTGTCTGGCTGTGTGCGGTACTAGACTGTGTGGTACTACAGTAGACTGTCTGTGTGGTATTAGACTGTGTTTGGTACTAGACTGTCTGTGTGTGGTACTAAACTGTGTCTTGTACTACAGTAGACTGTCTGTCTGGTCCTAGACCGGTCTGTGTCTGGCTGTGTGTGGTACTAGACTGTGTGGTACTACAGTAGACTGTCTGTGTGGTATTAGACTGTGTGTGGTACTAGACTGTCTGTGGTACTAGACTGTCTGTGTGTGGTACTAGACTGTCTGTGTGTGGTACAAGACTGTGTGGTACTACAGTAGACTGTCTGTCTGGTCCTAGACCGGTCTGTGTCTGTCTGTGTGTGGTAGTAGACTGTCTGTGGTACTACAGTAGACTGTCTGTCTGGTCCTAGACCGGTCTGTGTCTGGCTGTGTGTGTGTTTCCACCCCTGCCCACCTGCTTGGCCCTCTTCCTGGCGTCGTCCAGGAGACGGCCTCTCTCCACGGACCTCTGCAGCAGCTTCTCCCAGCGGCCCTGCACGCTGAGCAGCAGGTTCCTGATCAGAACCACGTCCTGCTTCTGGCTGAAGTACTTCAGGTGTGTCCCAGTCTTGTCCAGCTCCATGATCTGATCTCTGTGGGAGTTCACCTCAGTGACAAACACCTGAGACACACGGGGACACACACACACGACCACACGCACACACATGACCACACAAAATCACACACACGATCACATACGCGATCAAACACAAACACACACGCATACAATCACACACAGGACCACACACACAATCACACACATACAATCGTACACACACCAATCCCACACAATCACAGCGAGCAAGGACAAGGGTTATATTAGGAACCACAAAGGCTGAAAATGACACACATTTGCCGAACAGATGTCAACACACCCACGCACACCTTGGACTAAAATGACACACATTTGCCAAACAGATGTTGCCAGCCCCCCCCCACACAAATGCACACGCACACACACCTTGTGCTCGTCGATCTGGAACATGATGGTCTCCAGGATGAGAGAGGCAGGAGAGGCCATGGTCAGGGTCTGCTCTGACTGAGTCAGCCAGTTGATGAAGTCCTGCAGGTTGTCATGGAAATCTGTGGCCAGACCCAGGGCTTCCTCCAGTTTCACCTACAGAGAGAAGGAGGGGGAGGTGGGTGAGAGGGACAGGAAGAAAGAGAGAGAAGAAAGAGATGAGCACTCCTCTTTCTCGCTTTCTCTCTTTCTCTCACACACACACACACACACACACACACACATACTCCAGTCAGCGCAGCATGAGGTAATGGTTGCAGGCGGTTAGTGAAAGCAGCAGGAAGAGCAGAGCTCTGAGTGTGTATCCTCCAGGTGTGACCATAGAGGCCCCAGCGCCTGACCTAACCCAGGCCGCACGGAGGTCTGAGGACCACAGGAAACCCCTGCAGACCTGCGGGAGGACTGCAGGTGTCACGTCCCGTCCTCACGTCCTGCTGCCAGGGGGCGGGACCTGAGCAGACAGGCCGCTCGGCTCTGCTGAGGGCAACAGTCCTGGCTTTGTTTCAACAGCCCTGGCTAGGTTTTAACAGCCCTGGCTCGGTTTCAACAGCTCTGGCTCTCGCTGAGGGCCACTGGAACTACTGAGATGCAGTAGAGTACAGTAGAGTACAGTAGAGAAGAGTAGAGTTGTAGTAGAGTAGAGTAGGGTCATGTAGTGTAGTGTAGTGTAGACTAGAATAGAATAGAATGCTAAAGCTGATTCAGGCTGGTCCAGTCCAGACCGGTTCAGTCCAGTCCAGAGTTAGGTCGTCGTGTACTCCAGTTCAGCAGCAGAATGCCATGGTAACAGACAGAAACTGATGAGTGTGGCTGGGGTTTGACCTACCGTCTAATCCAGTCCAACACACTGCAGCATCTGTTAATGTCATCTGCCCCGGCTAAACGCCTGATCCCTGCTCCTCGCTGACTCACACACTACTGTGTGACCACTTCCTGTGTCATGACCTAATCATTGCGACTGGTCTAATCCACTCAGTCTAGCTCTGTCAGTACCAACACGTAGACTGAGAAGTCGTGGTGGCCTCTAATAACCCTACTCTTTTTCTTATCCTAAAGAAACAAGCTTTGAGAATCCTGAAACAAGAATGATTCCTAAATCGTTCCCCAGAACCTTCACCCAGGAGACGGTGTTCCTTCGTCTCTTTTTTGAACCGCGTGAGCGCAAATGTTGTGACAGCGCCCAGGTGACAAAACCCCCTTCGAGACCATCGACCCCTCCCCCCACGCCTCCGCCTCCAGAGCCCAGCTCACCTTCCTGTCGGCCACCTTGGCGTGGACTCCGTCCCAGCGCTCCTCCAGGCTGGCCAGGTGGGACTCGGTGCTGCTGTCCCGCCCCGAGGGGCTGGAGGTGAGCAGCTGCATGCCCCGGGCCTTCAGCTCCCGGTACAGCACCTCCTTAGCATCCAGGGCCGAGCACAGCTCCTACACACACAGCGGGGGGTCAAGCAGGAACACGCTCAGTTTCGGACTCCACCGATGACCCAGGAGTCTCTGCTGTCGCTACGGTGATACGCTCAACCCGGGTGGGACACTAGAGTTACAAACTGAGCTCATCAAATACGCCATTGTTTCTAAGATGGGCTCATCGAAGACTGTACAGGTACCACGATGGCTAATCTTATCAAGCTGCTCAGGGTGTCACTTGATAAGGCTGTCAAACTGAAAATGCTCTCTTTAAATGAACAGGGCTATTGTTGTTGTTCTATCCAACAGGATAGAACAAAAACATCATTGACAATTCTATCTACAATGTGCCCTGACTGACTAATGTTAGATGAATGAGTGTGCTCTGATTGTAGTCAACAGTTTGAGTGACCACAGAGGTCACTGCTTTAAAGGCTTGCTTTTGGGAGAACATGGTAAGAAAAACAAGCCCAAAAATGGAGAAGGAATGAGAGCAGGCATTCATTCACACAGCCAAGTCTTTACTTTGTTTTTCTCTTTCTTTCTTTCTTTCTTTCTTTCTTTCTTTGTTTTTCTCTTTCTTTCTTTCTTTCTTTCTCATTTTCTTTCTCTTTCTTTCTCTTTCTCTACCTTTCGCTCTCGTTTTTGTCTCTCTCTAATCAATGCAAATCATTAGGTTCCCTGGGGTTCTTCTTAGTGGATTTCTGAAGGGGAACCCTCAACAACAACAGTCAGAACCTCGTCGTCACAGGACAGCCACAACAACTCCGACACAGACGCGAGCCAACACAACATTCCCCCTGAACACAAAGCCATCCTTTATCCCCTCCAGGCCCGTCCAGCTTCAGCGAAGGGCTTCCACAGGGGACACACAGGGCTCAGGGTGGGATGCTTCTGCTGTGTCATTTCAGTTTCACCCTTCAGATGACGACCAGACACACTGCTTACCAGGCAGCCATCTGCTGCAAGGCCTTTCACACACACACACACTCATACACCCACACCCATACACCCACACACACTCGACTCCATATCAAGGCTTTTCACACACACACACACACACACCCCATCCCCAGCATGGCCTTTCAGTGGAGGGCTACGTACCAGATGGGCGTGGAGCTGCTGGCGGGCCGTGTCTGGGAGCCCCCCCACCGCCTTGGAGGCCCCCAGCTGACGCTCCATGTCTTTCAGCCAGTGCTGCATGTCTTCGATCTCGCCATGGAAACCTTGGGCCTGCAACACAGCCCAGCTGAAGTCACAACAATAGCCTGGGTGTGCATTGTGCACGACGCGAGGGTGAAGAGCAGCGCTCGTCTGAGCAGAACGACTCGGTCATTCAACAGAGAGTTCGGAGGGAGGGGGGGGGTCTGTCTGGGGTGAGGGGTGTCAGAGGGAGGGAGTTGGGCTAATTAGGCTTTGTTAAGTGGTATTTTTTAATTGTGGGAAGGAAGCTTCGATTTTGGTCGGTTATTGTGCTTTTTTTGTTTTGTCGCAGGGTTTTTTCGTGAAAACTATGCGGCAGCCAACTTCAAATTGTAACATATAAATTCTGATGTTTCTGTAAAATAATCTTAACGAAGCTCTGCAGGGTTACTGGGATGTGGGGGGAACACATTCTTGGAGAACACGGGATTATATTTGGCGAACCTCTCTCCACCACAGCCTCGTCCAAACCTCGGAAACTTTTATAGATCTTCACTTGGATAAATTGTACTTCGTATTCATAAAGCAAAACTCAACTGCTGGCAATAACGTTGTCCAGAAAGTTACAGGCCGGATAACAACCCTTTCAAAATTCTTTGAATCCTATTGCACGTAAAACACTCGTTGTTCAGATCAAAGCGTTCCACTAAATGTCAAAGTTATTGTTAGTGGCAGCGGGAGAGGAGGAGGAGATGGAGGGGGAGGAGGAATGAGGGAGTAGAGGTGAGAGGGTGGAGGGGGGGGGGGAGGGGTGAGGGAGGGAGGGAGGAACTGGCACCTGAACTCCCCCTCCTCTGTAATCTGTCTGATTTAGATTTTCTACATTCTTCTCCTGCTGCTGGGGAGAGAACAGACCTCCGCCTGGGTTAGTGAGACCAGGACACAGGCTCTGCTAGACTCCTGGGGGGGAGGGGACAGGCAGGCAGGCAGGCAGGCAGGGGGAGGGATGACCGCTTGAGGAGGGGAGCTGGCAGGAAGGGGGCTGGGGTGGGGTACTGGGGGAGGGAGGGGAGAGTGTGGAGCGAGTCTGGGGTGGAGGGAG
This sequence comes from Hypomesus transpacificus, assembly GCF_021917145.1. Classification (NCBI taxonomy): domain Eukaryota; kingdom Metazoa; phylum Chordata; class Actinopteri; order Osmeriformes; family Osmeridae; genus Hypomesus; species Hypomesus transpacificus. Next base: position 599,424 of record NC_061070.1, on the reverse strand, counting down.
GGTTACGGTTTGTGGAAGAACAAGACTCCTGCCCTGGGCTCTCTCTGCCAAACGCCAATCCCGAGCAACCCAGACCAGTGAGAGGGTGTGTGTTGGATTCGTCTCCCGGCCCCTACCTGCAGCAGGGCGCTGTCCAGCTGCTGCCTGCGGTGCTCCGTCTTCTCCAGGATGCCCCTCCAGCGCAGCCCCAGGCTCTCCAGCCTGCTCTGCAGGCCCGAGGCCTCCTCCCCCTCGCTGGAGGCCACCAGGTCGGCCCCGGCCCTGTTCACAGCCTCCACCGTGCTGGTGTGGGCCAGCACGTCGTTCTGGAGGACCTGGGACACACGGGAGATCCATTGACAATGATATTACAGTCCGCTTCCTGTCGATGTCGTACATTTCGGGGTCTTTCCTGTTGCTTTGGGGGCCTTCGTTAAATATTTAGAAGCCACTGCTGTTGTCATTTCCACTCGGGGATCATTAAAGTGCTTCTCTATTTTCTTATCACTGGATCAACTGGATCCGAAATACAGTCACATGCAGCTGGATTTAGAAGATTGTAAAGGAGGCAGAAAGTGGAGAAGACCTAGGAACCAGATTAGACTAAGCAGATGATTCCACTGCCCTCAACAGGCCTGCATTAAGGATCACTCCATAGGGGGCCTGGGCATAAGCTGGTTAACAATCTCCCAAAGTCCGGGATCATTTTAAGTTTCGTATGGGCAGTATTCTAAACGATATTCTGCCTAAAAGTATTCTATAAAACGGTTTTAAACTAATTTTGAGATTCTAGATTATTCTGATGGCCATTTAAGATCCAGTTTTTGTGTGTGTGTGTGTGTGTGCGTGTGCACTGTATGTATGTATGTGTGTGTGTGTGTGTGCGTGTGCACTGTATGTATGTGTGTGTGTGTGCGTGCGTGGAGGGATATTTGTTGTCATCTGTGCTAATCCCGAGGTCAGAAGGTCAGGGAGGAGACAGATTAAAAGAGAGACAGACAGAGAGGAAGAGAGAGACAGAGGAAGAGATAGACAGACAGAGAGAGGAAGAGAGAGACAGACAGAGAAGAAGAGAGAGACACACAGAGAGGAAGAGAGAGACAGACGGAGAGAGGAAGAGAGACAGACACAGAGAGGAAGAGAGAGACAGACAGAGGAAGAGAGACAGACAGAGAGGAAGAGAGACAGACAGAGAGGAAGAGAGACAGACAGAGAGAGGAAGAGAGAGACGGAGAGAGGAAGAGAGACAGACACAGAGAGGAAGAGAGAGACAGACAGAGGAAGAGAGACAGACAGAGAGGAAGAGAGACAGACAGAGAGGAAGAGAGACAGACAGAGAGAGGAAGAGAGAGACAGAGAGAGGAAGAGAGACAGACAGAAAGGAAGAGAGACAGACACAAAGGAAGAGAGACAGACACACAGAGGAAGAGAGACAGACAGAGAGAGGAAGAGAGAGACGGACAGAGAGAGGAAGAGAGACAGACAGAGAGGAAGAGAGACAGACACACAGAGGAAGAGACAGACAGAGAGAGGAAGAGAGAGACGGACAGAGAGAGGAAGAGAAACAGACAGAGAGAGGAAGAGAGAGACAGAGAGAGAGAGGAAGAGAAACAGACAGAGAGAGAAGGAGAGACAGACACATAGAGGAAGAGAGAAAGACAGAGAGAGAAGGAGAGAGACAGCCAGAGAGGAAGGAAGCTGGGGCGGTGATGGTAATCCCACAGCGCCGACACACTGGGGCAGAGGATGGCAGGCGGAAGGTTCCGGTCTTACGTGGTGCTTGGCCAGCTCGATCTCGATGGCCTTGGGCTCTCCAGTGGCCTGTCTCTGCTCGGCCAGCAGCTCCTCCGTGTGACTCATCCAGGCCAGCAGCTCGTCCAGGGCGTGCTGGAACTGGCCCAGCGCCAGCAGTGCTCCCTCCATCTTGTGCTGCACCGCACAGGACAGACACACAGACACACAGACACTTTAAGATTCACTTCAGTACGCATCTATGGCATCGTTTCCCTGTATGCCCCTCTAATGACACCCAGCCCTGTTGCCCTGGCGATGCCTGTGTCACTCTACCCAGCGCTGTTGCCCCGGCGAAACTGTATCCCTCCACCCAGCCCTGTTGCCCTGGCGACGCCTGTATCCCTCCACCCAGCCCTGTTGCCCTGGTGACGCCTGTATCCCTCCACCCAGCCCTGTTGCCCTGGTGACGCCTGTATCCCTCCACAGGGTCCAGCTGACCTGTCGGTGGATGATCTTCTCGTCCAGGCTGGCCCAGAGCATCTTCAGCTCGGCTACCGGCTCCTGGATGGCCAGACGGTCTCCCTCCTCCGTCACCTTCCTCAAAAGCAGCCCCGCCTGGTGGCTCAGACGCTCCATCTCGATCTGCAGCTGGTACGCCTCGCTCTTGAACTCCTGGAGTACACACACACACACAGGTATACACACACACACACAGACATATGAATACAAATCCTTGTTGCTGTGATCTCTCTTAGCAATACAAGGCCCCGCCTGTTTGGCTAACAGCTTGTGCTTTAGACACAAATACCCAACTCAGTCAGGCCAGTGGACGTGCAGACCTGTCATACAGTACGCAGTGACTGACAAAGGCCTTACTGTGGCTAAACCACACCGCAGCAGCATTAGCCTGCGACCTGACAATACACAGCTTCAACACAAAGCTGCCAGCTGAAGTATTCAGGCTGGAGAACAATGTCCTAGAACTGAAGCCAGAGGAGCACAAGGGACATCTCACAACGAGAACCATGAAAGCGTACTCATCTAGCTTTGATCCTAGATCAATACGGACGCTCTGTGAGTCATGGGGTAGACAAAGGTCCGCCGTGTGTGTTCAGGTGTGTGTTCAGGTGTGGATACCTTGAGCTCATCTATCTGCTGCTTGACAGTCTGCAGGTCGGTCCCCACTGGAGACATCGAGTCCAGCTTGCTCTCCACAATATCCACCCAGTCGAACATACCCTGGGAGAGCAGGAAGAGGAGGAGGAAGAGGAGGAGCAGGAGGAGGAGGAGGAGGAGGAGGAAGAGGAGGAGGAGGAGGAGGGGGGAGGGGGGAGGAGGAGCAGGAGGAGATGCAGTGTCACATCTTTCATGGCCATATCTGGCATGCTTCTTTATTACTTTCATTCAAACCACCAACAGTCTACGTTCAGGCAGGCTTTTAAAAACGGCTCGTAAACCAGCCCCTGCTTCACAAAGGCCTCAATTACAGTGTCAACTAGACTAATTAAAGTAACCTTGTGTAAGTATAGCGACAGCTTTTGTTGTTGTTTATAGTCTTCAAGCTAATATCCCAGCGCTCTGCTCATGTGCGGTCAGGCTGTTTGGATGGTTTAGTGAGTCTGGAGGCAGACTGGGGTCTCCGGGCTGCATCCTAGCCTCCTACCTGCAGGCCATCCTGGAACTGCACAGCCGCCTGCATGGCCTCCTCCAGTCTGTCCAGCCTCTCCTTCCAGCTCTTGTCCAGGGTCTCCCACGCAGAGTTCACCTGGGGACCACAGCCAGGGCTCAAACACATCCTCAGACTGGATAGAAGGGATGTATTCATCGTGACGATGCTGTTGTGATCTGAGTGTTTTGCGAGTGTTTTGTGATGCTACTGCGGTGATCTGATCTGTTTTCGTCGTCATGATGCTGATTGGCTAGTGCAGGCACCTCGTCCATGCTCTTCTTGATCACAGGCTTGTCCGGCTCGCCGCACGCCGCCATAAGCTCCGCCCCCAGGTTCTGTACCACGTCCAGCTCCTCCTGCAACCCGTCAATCTCCTCTTTGAACGTCTGAGAGAAAGAGAGAGAGAGAGAGAGAGAGAGAGAGAGAGAGAGAGAGAGAGAGAGAGAGAGAGAGAGAGAGAGAGAGAGGAGAGAGAGAGAGAGAGAGAGAGAGAGAGAGAGAAAGAGAGAGAGAGAGAGAGGAGAGAGAGAGAGAGAGAGAGAGAGAGAGAGACAGAGAGAGAGAGAGAGAGAGAGAGAGAGAGAGAGAGAGAGAGAGAGAGAGAAAGAAAGAGACATAGTTAGACAGACAGACAGATAGTCAGAGACTATGGGTTGACAGCAAGCCCCATCCCTCTCCTCCAGACCCCATCCCTCTCCTCCAGGCCCCCCATCTCTCACCTCCAGACCCCATCCCTCTCCTCCAGGCCCCATCCCTCTCCTCCAGACCCCATCCCTCTCCTCCAGGCCCCATCCCTCTCCTCCAGGCCCCATCCCTCTCCTCCAGACCCCATCCCTCTCCTCCAGGCCTCATCCCTCTTCTCCAGACCCCATCCCTCTCCTCCAGGCCCCATCCCTCTCCGCCAGACCCCATCCCTCTCCTCCAGACCCCATCCCTCTCCTCCAGACCCCATCCCTCTCCTCCAGGCCCCATCCCTCTCCTCCAGGCCCCATCCCTCTCTTCCAGACCCCATCCCTCTCCTCCAGACCCCATCCCTCTCCTCCAGGCCCCATCCCTCTCCTCCAGGCCCCATCCCTCTCCTCCAGGCCCCATCCCTCTCCTCCAGGCCCCCCATCTCTCACCTCCAGGGCCTCCTGCTGCTGCTTCACCACAGAGGGGTCGACTCCAGGCTCCTCCTGCTCTCGGAGGAGGTCCTGGGTGTCCTTGATGGTGACGATGAGGGCGCAGTGGTCGCACCAGAACTTGTCGGCCAGGTCCATCACGTCCAGCAGCTTGGCCTCCCGCTCCTCCACCAGGGCCTGGATGTTGCTCCACAGGAACACCATCTGATCCAGCTTGTCTTGGACCGCTACAGCACACAGAGGAGAGCTCACGACACACTCGTTCACAAACACACAACTTTGTTTCTACGCAAGCTTTGACTATCACCACGTTGGACGGGGCGAGAGACATTCTGAAGAGGCCAGTCTTTCACCTTTAGCTGAGATGTCCTTGTCGGCGCCCTCCGACCGGGCGATCATCTCCTCGCCGCGCTGCTTCAGCGTCTCGAAGGACGGCTGCAGCTTCTCCAACTCCATGGTCACAGCCTTGTTCTCGGAGATCTGCTCCCGGATCTTCTCCACCTCCACAGAGATGGAAGGGGGCTGGCGCAGGCGCTCTGCCATCCGCTCCAGGGACTCCATCATCGGGTCGATCTTGTCGTGGAACTGGTGGGGGAGGATGGAGCAGAGACAGGGTTGCTCAGCGTTGTTGGACAATGCATCATGTGTCAAACAAAAGGAAACACAAAGGAAGCTGTTGATCGTAAAAGGCTGTGATGAGAGATTGGAGAGAGACATTGTTTAATCCATTAACCCAGCATGAGAGGCAGGCATTTCTACATTTAGCAGGCTGTGGTTTCCACTGAGCGAGGTCAAACCATTCCAGAGTGGAACTATCCATGTTGTCCTGTTTTCAGAGGAAGGATATGATTCATGCCTCCGCTTGTGTTGAGGCAGAGGGACAACAAGCACTTTCATCGCACCGGTTCGGAATTTAGTTTCGCCTGCCTTGGCGCTATTTTGCCAGGTCATCAAACGACCCCGTAGAGGGGCACATCCCCAAAACACCAGAACAATCTGTTAAAAAACATGATTTGTTCCCCTCACAGATGCACTCAGAGCAACAACATCAGCCATAGTGCGTCACAAATCAAACTCTCACGCTCACGCGATGAAAGTGCTTGTTGTCCCTCTGCCTCAACACAAGAGGAGGCATGAATCATACAATGAAACCTACATGAAACCCTATAAGGTGGGCGTTAGCTGGAGGTGTCTGGCATCACCAGACACCATGTGCAATGCCCTCACTTCTCTGGCCTGCCTGGGTGTTAATAGTCCAAACAAAATCACCAGGGAGTCAGAATAACAAAGAGATAATGACAAGAAGAAGAAGTGAGTGACTAAGGGCAGTCAGTCAAACAGCAGAGGGGAGGAGTCACGTAAACCTAGAGAAGCCGTTAAGTGACACCAGGGATGCAACAGTGTACAGGTGGCTGGGGTTGACTCACAGCGGGCAGTGACCTCATAAAGGTTCAGAGAGAGAAACGGTCTGTGTGTGTGTCTGTGTGTGTTGGGGGGGGGGGAGTGCATTCTTGCACCTGCGTGTATGTGTGTCCACAGCGTGTCAGTGTGCGTGAGTTTTTTTGTGTGCGTGCGATTTACGTGTGGGAAATTCTTGCACGTGTGGCTGCATCCGTGTGTGTTTGTGTCTCACCTGGGTGGACTTGGAGATGGCCTCATCCAAGGTGGAGGCCCTGTGCTTGACGTCAGCCTTCAGCTGGGAGTACAGCCGGTCCGTGGTGGTGTACTTGTCCTGGACAGGAAGCCCCTCTGCGGGGCTCAGCTCCAGCAGCTGGCTCCCTGTCTTGTTCATCTTGTCGATGTGGGGCTTGTGCTCCGCTATCAGCTCACGCATTTGCTGTGGGCGTCGAAACAAGAAACTAATAAATGCCAGAGTGAAGCTCGCACAAACAACACAACGATGCTTAATCCAGTCTGGCTCTACAGTCTGATGGCTTGGTTATAAGCTACAGCAGTGTACTGTTGGATCATGTGCAGTATAGGCAGAGCTGATCACGGGACCACTTGTACAGCAGTTGGATATACACTACTAGGCTAGTTTAGCTACAGGCTACATGGTGCTAAACTAGCTTACTTACAGGCTACACGGTGCTAGGTTAGCTTAGCTATAGACTACATGGTGCTAAGCTAGCTTAGTTTAGCTACACGCTACACGGTGCTAGGCTAGCTTAACTACAAGCTACACGGTGCTTGGCTAGCTTAGCTACACGCTACACGGTGCTAGGCTAGTGTTTAGCTACAGGCTACACGGTGCTAGGCTAGCTTAGCTACAGGCTTCACGGTGCTAGGCTAGCTTAACTAAAGGCTACACAAGCAGCACTACACTACAAGCCACTCCAGCCTAACTTCAGCAAACTCATTTAGGGTCCTTCATCCTACCCAGATCAGGTGTCCAGTATGTGAAAATCAATGATGTGAAGGTAAATTTGATTAAATTCAATGTGATCCAACAAAATGAAATTCAATTTGATCAAATTAAATGAAATTCCATTAGATTAAATTAAATACAATTCTAGTTCATTCAATTCAATACAATTCCATTTGATTCCATTCAATTCATTGAATGGGATTCAGGTGAGTGGTCTCTGGGCTGCTCACCCTCAGCTCCTCCTGCTGCTGACGCAGAGCCTCGTACTCGATGGCGGGCAGGGGCAGCTGGAGGAAGGAGGCGCGGGCGTCCTGGAGCCAGGGCCACAGCTCCTCATACGTCTCCCAGAACTGGCTGGCCAGGGACTGGGCACGCTCCAGCTGCAGGCAGCGCTCCGAGTTCAGCTGGCTGACCGCCCCGTACTTCTCCAGCAGGGCCTGGACCTTAGCCTGGCCAGGGGGGAGACAGGGAGACGGTTCCATCAGCACTGGCACGCTGGGGCCAGGTGTGAGTGTGGGGATCAGGTGGGGTGGGTGGAGCTTAGCGGTAGAGCATGTGACTGCAGATCAAAAGGTTGCAGGTTCCAATCCCTGCCTGTACGTCAAAGGGTCTGATTCATGAATGCGTTGTTGTGTTTAATCTGCTCAGGTTGGTAGGAAAGAAGGTCAGATATTTGTTTGAGTGGGCGTTTTCCTCTACGACAGCATGGTTAGCTGTTGTGGACTGACAAGGGTGTTGTTGAGTACCTTGAGGACGAGCTTCTCTTCCTGGTCCTTGCTGTCCATGATGGCTTCTCCCGTCTTGACGATCTGGTCGACAGCATCTTTGTGCCTCATAATGTCCATAGAGAAGGCCTAAGCGACAAGGAGGAGAGAATGTGAGGTTTTACCTCCAACTCCCACCAATGTTTACCAACCCATCCGCCCTCCCTCCCTCCCTCCCTCCCTCCCTGTGAACTGAGGTGTCAGGGTGGAGGTCTCTCCACTGACAGACTGACCTTCTGGGCTTGCAGCTGGAGGACGGTCTGGTCCAGCTCCAGCCTGATGTCCCCCGCGGACCCCAGCCTCTCCTCGGCCTCGTTCAGCCAGACCTGTTCCGCAGCAGCAGCCTCCTCGAACTGGAGCACAGGGCAGAGAGGGACAACGTGGGTGAGTGGTCTCTAACACTGGGGGACACAGGGGTGAGTGGTCTCTAACACTGGGAGACACAGGGGTGAGTGGTCTCTAACACTGGGAGACACAGGGGTGAGTGGTCTCTAACACTGGGGGACAAGGTGGATGAGTTGTCTCTAACACTGGGGGACAAGGTGGATGAGTTGTCTCTAACACTGGGGGACAAGGTGGATGAGTTGTCTCTAACATGGGGGACATCGTTCACTCCCAGCCTGCTCTGACACTGGGGGACATTGTTCACTCCCAGCCTGCTCTGCTGCTTGTCTCTGGTGGGGACGTGTCACTGGTCTCATGAGAAGCTCCGCCCAGACACGACTCGGCACATTTCAAGAAGCTGATTTAACATTCGGAGTGTTTGTGTTCCTCGTTGATAAAAGACCACGCTCATGAGATGGACCCATATCAACACAAGTTACATAAAGCATTTGCCGTGACTGAAGGGAGGATGAATATCTGTAGGCTGTCTCAAACAGCAGAGTGCCTATCTGCCAGATGTCACACCAGCCCCTGGACACACTGCCTGGTATTCAGACATGGCACGGTGACACAGAGATACAGTACATCTCTAGGGCTGATCAGTGGATGATCCTGGCTGTCTGTCCTCTTTAGTGTCCCAAGCCAGATCAGAGCCTGAGTAATTAGCAGCGTTAACGAGATGCAAATGTACCCGCGCTGTGTAATGAATCCCTGTGTTTAATGAACTATAAAAACACAGAAGGACTAGGGGAGCAGATGGGGATTCTCACAGTCACCCTTCAGCCCCCAGCCCTGTTCAGCATGCTGCGTTACCATGCCGACTGGACAGACTGTTTGCAGGAGCAATAACCAGTCTGTGTATTTAATGACCCGGGGCTGATTGATATTTGAATATAGAAACAACGATATCTTCTCCAGACTTTTGCACTTTGCTGACTAAGGGTCGACCCCTGAAACACACGGATGTGTAAAGGTTGAAGATAACGTCAGGTTCAAGCCCAACGCAGCATCTGGTTCTCAGTTTCCTGGTATTGTTTGTCTCGCGTTGTTTGTTTTGCGGGCGCTGGTCGTCTACCTGCTGTGACTTGAGGATGGCGGCGTCAAGCTGCTGAACGCGCTGGCCGAGCGTGTCGCTGGCGGCGCGGTAGCGCTCGTTGTCGTCGGTGACCAGGCGGTCCAGCCCCTCGCGGGCCCTCCATGGCACCAGCTCCAGCAAAGAGCTGCTCACCTCGTTCAGACAGTCCAGCTTGGGCTTCTGAGCCCCTGCCTCCTTCAGCAGCACCTGGAGGGAGGGGAGGGGGAGGCCGTTTTAGAGGAATCATCCAGTCATCCATTTTTTTCATCCATCCTTCTCTCCATCCACCTCTCCATCCATCCATCCATCTATTCATCCCTTTCTCCATCCATCCCTCTCTTCATCCATCTTTCTATCCATCCCACTCTCCATCCATCCATCCCTCTCTCCATCCATACATCCATCCATCTATCCATCCCTTTCTCCATCCATCCATCCATCCATCCATCCCTCTCTCCATCCATCCATCCATCCCTCTCTCCATCCATACATCCATCCATCCATCCCTCTCTCCATCCATCCATCCCTCTCTCCATCCATCTCCATCTATCCATCTCTCCATTCCAACTCCCCCTACTCCCACTCCTCCTCTCCCCCCCCCCCCCCCTCATTCCCCCCTCCCCCTCCCCCCTCACCTTCTGTCGGGCCTGTGCCTGGCTGAGCTGACCCCCACCAGGCTCCGGGGCAGCCAGGGCCCTGAGCTCCGCCTCCACAGCGTCCAGCCAGCAGCTGAGCTCCTGGTGGGTGCGGTCCACCTGGGAGGCCAGGCCCAGGGCCTGCTCCAGGGTCCTGGACACAGAGCTGCTCATGGAGCTGATCTCAGCGTAGCGGGTCTTGATGCCGTCCAGCTTGCCCTGGATCACCACCACCTCGTCACCTGGGGGGGAGGGGGGGAAGGATGGGGGGGAGGGGGGCGGTTAGGAGTCACTGGTAACCTTGGAAATCGGAAATCTGATGAGTCAGGTCCACATCATGGAGTGGGGAAAAAGGGTTTGTGGTATTACAAAGTGTTCTTCTGTAAATTTGAGTGGAACAGTTGCTGATAAAGGCGTGGTACCTGTGGTCTGTTTGAGCAGTTCCATCCCGTTAGAGATGGCCTGGTCCACGTTCTGCTTCCGGAGCTCAATGTCTTCATGGAACACCTGGAGAGACCACAGAACGTCAGCGCCACCGGGACGGAACTGAGCAGAACGTCAGCGCCACCGGGACGGAACTGAGCAGAACGTCAGCGCCACCGGGACGGAACTGAGCGTCTCGTTCACAACAACATTTCCACAACAAAGTACAGAGAAACAGGCTCGATGCAAGATGACAGGAACGCGAGAAATGAACGAAAAATGAGAAAAGGGGGAGAATCGAGTGCTAGGCCTGAGAAGGAGGAGGAGAGTCCCGCAGAGTGGAGCTCAGTACCAGCTGTTCCGCTCGCTGCTTCTCCAGCACGTCGGTCTTGTAGTCCTGCACGGACACCTGGCCCAGCCTGGCCTGGGATTCACTCAGCCAGTTCATGAGGGCCACCTCGTCCTCCCCGAACAGCTGGGCGTTGGCCAGAGCCTGCTGGAGCATCTCAGCCTTCTTCCGGCTCCTCCCCTGGAGCTCCAGGTAGCCAGCCTGGGTGGCGTCCAGCCGGGCCTGGACCAGCTCCTTGTCGTCCCCGGAGCAGACGGCTCGGAGCCTCTGGCCCAGGCTCACGCCCTGGTACACGTCCTTACTGTGGGCCACAATGTCCTCCTCCCAGGCCTTCACAACCAGGCCCCATGAGCACCAGCACAGGGGCGTGTGGACACAAACAACAAATGACAAACGAAAAAACGACAAATACAACACAAAAGGGGGGGAAAACGATGAACGATGTGGAACGTAAACGAACTCAAAAGAATCGTCTTCAACCAAACACAAAATCTACCAAATAATGATGATGATACACAACGACACACTCCAAACCGAAGGGACCAGAGAGAGAGAGTGGAGGGAGGGTGGAGCCTGGGCGGAGCAGGGTGAGAGGGAGGCCGCTACCTTGTGCTGGCCGATCTGCTCCTGCAGTTTGGACGTCTGGGTGCCCATGGGCTCCGAGTTGGCCAGGCGTTTCTCGGCGGCGCTCAGCCAATCGGAGAGCGGCTCCATGGCCTCGTGGAACTGCTGCGCCACCACCAGGACGCTCTGCAGCTGCTTCAGCCTGGAGGACATGTGGTGATGTGTGTGTGTGTGTGTGTGTGTGTGTGTAAGGGGGAGGGAGAAAAGGGAGGGGGGAGGCACAGCGGTAGGGGGAGGGGTCAGAGTGAGATTATAGAAGGTCTTCATTAGACTATCTGGGTCTTTAAATAAGATCAAATGTTTAATATCATGTTCATCTTAAATAACACACAAACATATGATTCAACCTGACGATCAAAAAACTCAATCGATATTAAAGACGGACAGAAGCTGACTGAACAAACAGCAATGGCAGACATTTTAAACTCCATAAAGGGCAATCGAGCCACTGGCTTCCAGGGTAATAACGTCGGCTGACGTCCCTCAAAACGATCCCATCTGCACATTTCCTAAAGCGGTTTCAGAGAAGAGAGTTGCTGATACAGACCTTCCCTCGGCCTTCTTCAGCAGTCCATCCCACCTCCTGCCCAGGCACTCCACCTGCTCCCGGACCTTCTCCTTGTCCACGGACTCAGCCAGCTCCACGACCTTCTCCCCCTCCCTGCGGATCAGCTCCACCGTGGGCCTGCGCTCGTCCAGGAGCCTCTGGAGCAGCTGGGGAACAAACCGGAAGCTCCTGTTAGCTCAGGATTACCAGGATTTATATACTGTACAGTTGCCGGTTCCCGGCCGTGCCAAATGATGTTGTGTCTTTGGGCAAGGCACTTCACCCTACTTGCCTCGGGGGAAATGTCCCTGTACTTATTGTAAGTTGCTCTGGATAAGAGCGTCTGCTAAATGACTATATGTAAATGTACTGAACGGTACAGAATTTAGACCAAGAATTCCAGTGTCCCTTGAGTATACCTCAAACTTGTGTTTGATACAACTGGCAAATAAGACAAATGAATTAATTAATTAGAAACTTAAACCTACGATGAAACTCTCTAAGGATGAATACCTCGATGGTGTTCATAGGAGAGCTCTTGATGCGTGCGATAATGCGATGGTGCTTTCACTGCATGTCTCATCTGAGAATGCTCAGAATTTCTCCGATAATGTCAAAGGACTTTGGGTGATTATTTCCTTCAATAGCCTACTTAAAATTGTGAATAGATTGAATGTTTATTTGATGAGTGTGTCTTAGGGGAATGGCGGATACAATGGTTTTTGGACAAGAGACCTGCGGCTACGTATTCACAATGCTCAGGAGAAGCTTTCCAAATTAAACAAAGCAGGAGAACTTATGAGGGCTTAAAGTATTGGTTTCAGGGGGAAAACTCATAAATCTGAGGGGCGTAAATTAAATGTCTTCTCAACAAAAGCTTTGGAATTAGCTCAACATGATGCTGGGACACAGATAAAACAGATGGATGTTCATTCCATGACGCTTGTCCAAAAGTTTCTACGAAACCGAGGATGTGCATTGACGAGATTCTGTGTATTTATCGATTTGTCCGACGGACAACTTACTCTCTGCTCCTGAATCTGGGCCTTGACCACTTTGAACTCGGCCGACGGAGGCTTCTGATTGGCCACCAGCTCCTCCGTGTCGCTCAGCCAGCTGAGCAGCGACTCCAGGGCGTCTTGGAACCTCCCACAATGCAACAAGGCCTCGTGCAGCTGCGCCGAGCGCTCCGCGATCTGGAAACGACACGGACGGGTTAAAAATAGAAACCACCTGTTCAGAGGGCCCGGCCCTAATCTGACCTCCCTGTGACTCATATAAGGACAGCAGCCCTTGTCTCCAGCCCTAGTTCAACCTGAACAGAGCTACACAGCATCCTACATCAACCTTCTCCAGGAGCACCGTCGAGGGGTTGACCTCCTGTGACCCCGGGAAGCGCTAAGCAACACGCCAGCAGGAAGAAGGGGGCAGTTGGAGAGACAGCTGACCTTTTTGCTGAGAGTGTTCCAGCGTGTGCTGGCCTCCTCCAGGTCATCCTCCAGGGTCCTAGTGCTGGTGCCGTTGCCTGCGTTGTGGATCAGGGCCTGGCCGGCAGAGTTGATGTCTTGAAGCTGCGCCTGCAGGGGCTCGATCTCCTCCTTCTGGAAAACCTGTGGCGGGACATCAAACGCACAAATGCTTCCTCTCAGTACCTCGGCAGCTAGCAAGAGAGTAAATCATAATGGTCAAATTACAAAGGCGAAAGATAACGGGTTTTTTATTGCTTTTAAGGAAGAAGAAAAACTGTTATGAAGAAGGTATGATTAGTGTTTTTTCCTCTAGATATCTTGACTCTATTAGACTGCGATGTGCTTGGTTGCTTTCCTACTTCCTGAGCTTTAACACCTCCTCTCACAGAGAGAGAGACCATTTGTGTGCTCACAGTTATTGGCTGAACCAAAATGCTTTTAAGGTCCTTTCTGAAAGAACGAAATAACTCAATCCTTCAAATGCAACTGGCAATCGAACACCCATTCACTGCCCCAGAGCACCAAGACTCAACAGAGTGAAACCGTGTGACAAAACCGCCGGCCATTTTGTACATAAACACAAAATAAGAACATGAAGCGAATACACCGCGAGCACTAAGCTGTCCTGTCTGAGCCGACAGCTAACACGGCATCTCCAAGCTACAGATCAGGCCACTGCACAGGTGGTTCTGTCAGGCGGTCAGGCTGACCAGGGCAGAGAGACTGAGCAGAGCTGTCAGCCACAGGCCAGCTGGCCAGCATCACCTCGACGCCACAGCCGCATCTCAGTCCTGGCAGATGTACATGTAATCTGATCTCCAGACAGCCCAGCCCAGCCAAACACCCCCAGGAAACATTCATGAGACAAGCGACTCCTCTCAACGTGAGCATCTCCACATGCACTAGCGGAGACGGCCAACTTAACCAGCGAGAAATGTGTTCTTTGGTCCAGCATAAAACAAACACCCTGACGTCTCTATGGGAGTCAGATGACTGAGCGGTGAGGGAGTCAGGCTAGTAATCAGAAGGTTGCCGGATCGATTCCCCACCGTGCCAAATGACATTGTGTCCTTGGGCAAGGCACTTCACCCTACTTGCCTCGGGGGGAATGTCCCTGTACTTACTGTAAGTTGCTCTGGATAAGAGCGTCTGCTAAATGTAAATGTCTCCATGGAGAAGCTATTGTTGGCTACCTGAGGGGGGGATAAGTCTATGAGGTTCATGTCAGGATATGCGGCGATGGCCGTTAACAGGCTCTCGATCTCCTCCTCCCCCATGTGTTGGTACGGCCGGCTCTGGCTGCCGTTGGCCAGGCAGGCCTGCCTCTCCACAGCTTGCAGGAAATCCTCCAGATCTTCCATGGAGTATTTGGGCTGATGGCGTCGCGACGGGTGCTCTGTGGCCCCTGCGTCTTCTCTGGATGGAGGTAGGGACCTTTTGTAGGCCTGGGGCTGGGTGACCAGCACGCTGAGAAGCTCGCAGTCCTCCAGGGACGAGCCCTCCACCAGCTCGGCGGTGGGCAGCTCGTCGTAGCTGGCCAGCGTGCGGGAGCGCCGCACCGAGACGCCGTCGTGGGCCCTGGCCCCCGACCGGGAGGACAGCCGTCCCGTGGAGCTGCTGTGGTTTCCGTTGGTGGTCGAGGTCCGCTCGGCCTCGCTCCGATCCGCTCCAAAGGTGCCGTCGCGGGTGACGTGGTCGTGGCCCCGGGGCCCGGCCTCCCGGACCGGGGAGAAGGGGAAGTCCTCCTGGCCGGAGCTCAGGGAGCGGCCGGCCCTCAGCTCCCCAGAGGCGTGCATGGCCTCAGAGGAGGACAGGCTCCTGGTGCCCGGGCCGGGCCTCCGGTGGGCTCGGTGAGCCCGGCGCTCGCGCTCTGCCGTGGGGCTGCACAGCCCCGAGTCCTCCTCCGAGGTGAGGGAGTTGGTGACGCTGCGGCCCCTCCTCCCCCAGGACAGGCCCGGCCGCTCGGGGCCTTCGGCCCCCAGGGTCCCGCTGCGGCTGCAGTACTCCCCGCCACCAGGGGGCGCAAACGTCCTCCAGGAGCGCCGCTGCTGCGGCTGCTCCTTCTTCTGCGTGTCGTGCTGGCGGGGCTTGGGCGGGACGTGGGTTCCTCCCGCCCCCCTGATGACGTCGCCGTTCAGCTTGGGGCCGTCGGGGCCGGGGCGCGGGTCCGACCGGGCGGCGTGCAGCTCGAAGGCGCTAGAGGAGGCGAGGACGCCGTTGCCGCAGAGCGACGCCATGTCCAGGGTGCGGTGCGAGTAGGGCAGCGTGCCGGGGAAGTGACGCGACGACAGGCTGCCCTTGGAGCCGCAGTCGATCTGCTCGTTGAGGCGGACCGTGTCGTAAATGGAGCGCTGGGGGACGTAGCAGTCGTCGATGTTGAGGTCCTCCTCGTCACCCTTACCCACGCAGGACACTGGGTTCTGCCGCAGGCAGTCAGGACGGCTCAGGGGCTTTCCCATCCTGGATCACAACGACGTCCGTTTGACGACCTGATCGGCAACTCGCAGACGGCCACAAATATATGATCCACCACCAGGCGTTAGAATAATACAGCTGTAGGGTTTGAGGTACGTGTTGTTTCAGTGCAAATTCTGCCAGCAAAAGCTACAACTGGTTGCTTCTTGAGGTGTTCAGCATAATTGACTGTTACCTCATGAATCTATAAACATCCCAAACAAGGATGTCCAAAAATAAATATGTATATAGTTTAAGTCACCATTCTATAAAAAAAAAATATATTGCACCCAAAAATATACATCTTACAAAGAAAACTTCCGAATAGCAAAATTAAATATCCACAATATAGAAAATATATTCAAAATATATTTGTTCATCTCCCTTTAGTAACAGCAGTCTAACAAGAGCTTCATCAGATATCCAGTCTCCTCCTCACGGTCTCCACTCCACGCTTCTCTTCTTGTCCCAACTTCTCCAGCATTGTTATCCCTCTCCTCTCCGGTTGCCCTCCTCTAAACAGCCCTCACAAACACCTCTCCTGCCCTCGTCGCTCAGGTCCCAGCCTGCACACGAGCCGGGGGGAAACCGGGAGAGCCGAGAGGCATATCCTGACACAGATCCAGGCGATGTAGAAAAACAAAAGGGCCGTGTCCTGTGTGTGAGTGTGTGTGTGGGAGAGAGAGAGCAGTCGGTGCTCCTGGTTGCCTCCTGCCCCTATGCTCCTTCTCCCTCCAATGACAGACAGACTCCCTTCTGGCACACACGGAAACAAGCCCCGCCCCTACTCATTATTCCGACCAACATCTGCCACAGATCCATTCGTGCTCACGGCCACTCCGGCACCACTGATTGGTGAGCGGCTGACCCTTTTTTCTCTCTCTCTCTCTCTTTTTCTCCCTCTCTCTCTTTCTAATTCCCCCCCTCCTGTCTCTATGGTCCAGATGACTTAACTTCTTAGTCATCTTCTGTCCTGGCACCGTGCTCCCTGCCCTCTCCCCTTCTCTGCGTGACCAGGGAGGGGAGGGAGGTGGAAGGGAGGGAGGTGGAAGGGAGGGAGGTGGAGGGGAGGGAGGTGGAGGGGAGGGGTACACCAGCTTTTCTCCACAGAAAAAATAAAAACCAGGATACAGCTCCCACTTTGATGACGTCACACAATGCCGAATGAGACAGTGTTTTTTCCTTTCCTCTCTGCCCCCCCACCCCCCTCCAACCTCACTCTTCCCTCCTTCTCTTGCTTCTGCTCTCATTCTCTCTCTGTTGTTCTCTCTCTGTTGTTCTCTCTCTCTCTCACTCTCTCTCTCTCTCTCTCTCTCTCTCTCTCACTCTCTCTCTCTCTCTCTCTCTCTCTCTCTCTCTCTCTCTCTCTCTCTCTCTCTCTCTCTCTCTCTCTCTCTCTCTCTCACCATGTGATGGTGCTGACGTATTGCTGTGTGGACAGTTGCTGTGGACCCTGTAGATATTGTTAATTACTGTGGAATGTGGAGGGAGGTGTGGGCTGTAGGTAATCTAACACTGGCAGCTGTGCCAGGAGCGTGTGGAGACACTGGGCTTTGGACTGACACCAACCGGACAGGGAGGTGAGCAGGAGATGGAGAAATAGGGAGAGGAATCGATTTGTCTGTTTCCTAATCTGTCTCCACCAGGGACAGCTTTTTTAAAGATGGTCTATGTCCTAAGAAGGGAGGGGCGGGGAGGAGAGGAGATAGGGGAAGCTGGCAGAGATACATGTAAGAGGTTAAGGAGATCTGCGAGGCTTTGGGTGAAGGTTCTGCAGCTCTGAATCCCTCCGAATTCTGACGAAATCCTGGCAATAAATTAGGGGATGTTCAGTTTTCTCCTGCTCTTCATACGCAGGGTTAAAGCTGGGTCTTGAAGCTTCCCCTCTCTCAACAGAATGTCACGTCCCATCCAGTATATTCCATATTTTTGACAAGGGCTTTCTATAGAAAGCGACATTTTGTTGAATGATAAAGATTGTGTATCGTTGCTCCTTCATACAGCCCAACAGGCCTCCACTATGCTTTTCACACGCGGCGCAAAATGATCTTGCATGAGTCATGCTTTCCAAGAGAACGACTCATACCAAAGGTTGTCGAGGGGATACATTTCTTTGTGACAACTGTGTGCCCAAAAAAAAAGAGAAATTAACCCTTTCAAGTGCATGGCTCATCAGTCACTCCCGACAAAGGAAGTGCATTCAATGAAACCATTATCAATGAAGTGAACAAAGGTTTCACTGAAAGGATCCTCCACGTAGCTCTCAAGGCGTGTGTGAACGTCTGGCCTTTGTTCTACAGCAGCTGACAGCCCAAGAGCAGTGTGCCAGTAACAAACGCCCCCGGGGAAACACGTAACACAATTACCACACGTGAAAAGTTCCCTGCTTCCTAGCGTGTCAGAGTTAGCCCGAAACCAGAGTTGCTGGTCCAAACAGCAGGTTTCGTGCTGTAGCTCAGGGACCTGCTATTATGACAGTAAGTCGACCATTTGTTGTGGTGTTGCCAGGGGCTCTACACATCACCTTCTCGTCCAGGAACACCCATGATTCAGGGAGAAGTCATTCTTCTTTGAAATCAGGAGCGTTTCTGAGGTCATGTCTGAGATGAAAAGGATGGCCAGACACCTCCTCTCCCCTCCAACCCCCTCCTCTCTCTTTTGACCCCCAGCAGATTGCGTGCTTGTCTAAGACTCCTGGCTCATTACTGCCAGGGGATCCATCCACCCACTACGGTGAAGTCATGTCTCGGGGGCGGAAAGTTGTACTCGTCAAAGGCAGTGAAGAAAAGCGCAAGGGAGAATTGTATTCATGTAGGAGAAGGAAGAGGAGAACTTGTATTCATTTTTTCCTTTCTCTCCTTCCCTTCTCTATCTTCCTCAGAGTCCAGCCCCGGGCCGTCCAGTCCTAAACTTCATCAGAGCGCCCTGATCACCTCTGCCTCGGAACGTTTCCTCTCCTGCTGTCAACACAACCAGCAGACCCTCCACGCTCAGAGAGGAGAGGAAAGACTATCAGACCCTCCACGCTCAGAGAGGCAGAGGAAAGACTATCAGACCCTCCAGGCTCAGAGAGGAGAGGCAGAGGAAAGACTATCAGACCCTCCAGGCTCAGAGAGTGAGAGGAAAGACTATCAGACCCTCCAGGCTCAGAGAGGCAGAGGAAAGACTATCAGGCCCTCCACGCTCAGAGGCAGAGGAAAGACTATCAGACCCTCCACGCTCAGAGAGGAGAGGCAGAGGAAAGACTATCAGACCCTCCACGCTCAGAGAGGAGAGGCAGAGGAAAGACTATCAGACCCTCCACGCTCAGAGAGGCAGAGGAAAGGATGTACGGATGTTCTGTCTGCAGCCGTCACCTAACTCTCCTCTCCCTTCTCATCAACGTCTAAACAGTCAGCTAGTGCGAGGTGTTAGGGTGCTAAGAGGAGGAAGGGGGGTTGTGCCCCCCCCCATCCCCCTTAGCAGACTAGCTGTAGAGGTGGTATGAATGAGGACAATGGGGATTTTCCGCTAGCAGCTGAGTGTGGGGTATTCTCCCTGCCCCACAAGGACAATGGCATCCTGGAAACAACAGTCAAGAAACGCATTGCTAGGCAACAACTTCAGATTATTCTGGGATGGCACACCCCTTTAAACCACGCAACACAATCACAGTTTGAAATTCCTGTTCTTTACTGGATACTAATATGTCTGTATTTTGCTAACATTTTAAATCACAAAGTGTAACTGAATTTGTATGGGAAATGGTAGCAGCTCATGACCTGCTTATTATGACTACAGAGATTAACATCAACCAAAATGTAAATTCCTCTGGCCTATATTCGTGTGTAGATGTGTGACATGCAGCGCATACATTGTGTTGTTGTAATACTCTGAGCCTATAAAAGAAATAACCACCATTTTAGCAGTGCCTCATCCTAATATAGGTCAATCCTCTCACTACAACACAGGAATTCACTGGCTTCCAGAGGGTTTTATATATCCGGCTATATATCGGCGTAATGGCTACCCCTTCTTTATCCAAACTGATACACCAACAACAGCCTGGATATCTGCTGACACAATGATGCCCCTGGAAGAGGTCCAAAAAGAGAGAGAGAGAGAGAGAGAGAGAGAGAGAGAGAGAGAGAGAGAGAGAGAGAGAGAGAGAGAGAGAGAGAGAGAGAGAGAGAGAAACTGACATTGGCAAAATGACAACCGGTTTATCCTATATCATATCTAAATATTCGGTTTGCTTGTTGAGAAAAGGCTCTTTTTATTTGAACGAAGCTGATGTTTCGGTAAGGAAGAGGTTTTCTGGATTATGTCTGTATGGGTGAGATTGTTAGGGCAAGTCTATCATAGGGGTGAGGTGGAAACTTGAAACTTTGGCATTCCTCTTCTCTTCAAGACCATATGCTCTCATGACCATCTGGCCTTCTACCTCTTGATGGACCAGTGTGCAGACCCACTGAGGCCCCCACCCCCCTCCCGCCCTCCAATGCAACACAACCTCTGGACATGACCAGCAATGAACAGTCACTGTGTACAACTACCACGCATAACTTCAGTGAAGCCGAGTTCAAAATCTAGGGCTTACATTTCTGCATACGTGAAAATGGCTTCATAAAGTATGCTACCATGTCTCTGTCCATTAGCTGAGGGGTCTGCGCTTCCGCAGTTTGTCATTGTTTCCAGGAGCCTTGTAGGCTGGACGGTATTAAACAGCCATCACTCACTCTCGCTAACACAGCTCTCTGTCAAACGGCAGTTTCTTGAGCAGCTGTGAGAAGCAGATGCTGCCAGAACAGAGCAGCCAATGAGCCCTGCTGCTGGGCTTGATGATGAAACAAAGCACTTTTTACACTCTCACCGAAAACAATGACTAGACTAACACTGTCCTGCCCAGCTCACCCCTGCCCCCAGAGAGAGAGAGAGAGTGTGTGTGTGTGTGTGAGAGATTTAAAGAAAGAGACAGGGAGAAAGGCAAGTGTGGCTACCAGCTACGTCATGTGGGGCACACACACCCCCCACTGACAACCAGCTGGCCCTCCAACCCCCAACCATCCAGCCCCCCAACCATCCAGCCCCCCAACCCCCAACCATCCAGCCCTCCAACCCCCAACCATCCAGCCCCCCAACCATCCAGCCCCCCAACCCCCAACCATCCAGCCCCCCAACCATCCAGCCCCCCAACCATCCAGCCCTCCAACCCCCAACCATCCAGCCCTCCAAACCCCAACCATCCAGCCCCCAACCATCCAGCCCCCCAACCATCCAGCCCCCCAACCCCCAACCATCCAGCCCCCCAACCATCCAGCCCCCCAACCCCCAACCATCCAGCCCCCCAACCCCCAACCATCCAGCCCCCCAACCATCCAGCCCCCCAACCCCCAACCATCCAGCCCCCCAACCATCCAGCCCCCCAACCCCAACCATCCAGCCCCCCAACCCCCAACCATCCAGCCCCCCAACCCCCAACCATCCAGCCCCCCAACCCCCAACCATCCAGCCCCCCAACCCCCCACCCATCCAGCCCCCCAACCATCCAGCCCCCCAACCCCCAACCATCCAGCCATCCAACCCCCAACCATCCAGCCCCCCAACCCCCAACCATCCAGCCCCCCAACCATCCAGCCCCCCAACCCCCAACCATCTAGCCCCCCAACCCCCAACCATCCAGCCCCCCAACCATCCAGCCCCCGCAGCCCCCCAACCATCCAGCCCCCCCAGCCCCCCAACCATCCAGCCCCCCAACCATCCAGTCCCAAACCATCCAGCCCCCCAACCCCCAACCATCCAGCCCTCCAACCCCCAACCATCCAGCCCCCCAACCATCCAGCCCCCCAACCCCCAACCATCCAGCCCCCCAACCATCCAGCCCCCCAACCATCCAGCCCTCCAACCCCCAACCATCCAGCCCTCCAACCCCCAACCATCCAGCCCTCCAAACCCCAACCATCCAGCCCCCAACCATCCATCCCCCCAACCATCCAGCCCCCCAACCATCCAGCCCCCCAACCCCCAACCATCCAGCCCCCCAACCATCCAGCCCCCCAACCCCCAACCATCCAGCCCCCCAACCATCCAGCCCCCCAACCCCCAACCATCCAGCCCCCCAACCCCCAACCATCCAGCCCCCCAACCATCCAGCCCCCCAACCCCCAACCATCCAGCCCCCCAACCATCCAGCCCCCCAACCATCCAGCCCCCCAACCCCCAACCATCAAGCCCCCCAACCATCCAGCCCCCCAACCATCCAGCCCCCCAACCCCCAACCATCCAGCCCCCCAACCCCCCACCCATCCAGCCCCCCAACCATCCAGCCCCCCAACCATCCAGCCCCCCAACCCCCAACCATCCAGCCCTCCAACCCCCAACCATCCAGCCCCCCAACCATCCAGCCCCCCAACCCCCAACCATCCAGCCCCCCAACCATCCAGCCCCCCAACCATCCAGCCCCCCAACCCCCAACCATCTAGCCCCCCAACCCCCAACCATCCAGCCCCCCAACCATCCAGCCCCCGCAGCCCCCCAACTATCCAGCCCCCCCAGCCCCCCAACCATCCAGCCCCCCCAGCCCCCCAACCATCCAGCCCCCCCTGCTGTCAACACTGCCACAGGTTCAAACTGGGTAGAACACAGTGCCCATACCTACACCTGCTATAGGCCTGGCTTCACAGGAACCTCAACAGGTACTGAACGCAGAACTGCACCTCCACATGACAGTGGAGGGCACCTCCACATGTTGTCTGACACAGGGAGATACCCTGACCCTGTCCATCGCTTTGGATCCACGTGTCAGCCTTAAAAACCTGCTACATGAACACATGCCTATCCTATTTCATCATGAACCCAATTGAATCACTAACTGTGTCACATATTGTGTGCATAAGTCAAATGTGTAGCATGAGATGCATGTTCTGGTCCGTAGGCAGGATATAGGAGTCTCACGCTGAGCGCCTCAGGTGGAACAGGAGGGCGTCAGACACAGACTGTATTGCTGAAGGATGATGTGCTGTGCTCAGGTCACATACTGAGGCGCTGAGACGGAGCTTAACTCTACGAGCGTATGACTTCAGTTTAGGGAAGGACGGTTCAGACCTGAATAAACCTGACTGAAGACAACTGACTTCAAATGAAGGGAACCAACTGGAGGGGAACCAGGCTGTGGTGATACCGGAGCGCTCCTACATCGAGGGTTGTTGTTGTGGGAAAGTGGCTGTTGCCTGCAGGGGGTAGCGTGGTAAAGGGTATGAGGCTCATCTCTCTCTCTGGCAGAGCTGGGACAATGGGACCACATGTGTGGGCGTCACACGACACCACGACACACTGTCAACCACACACAGCCTGACAGGGGGGTTCCTCACCCCTCCTCCTCCCCCTCCAAGCACAGCGCTCGGATCCTTTTACCAGCCGTCAATTAGGGTAGCAAGAAACAAGACTCAAAAAAACTGGAAATGTGACTAATTCTAAGTCAAGGTCTAGATCTGTGTTCATTACAGTGTTATAGAGCATTTCTGTGGCCATGTCCACTTTTAAAAGCTTTACAAAAATGACCTCTGACCTTGAAGGCTTCCAGCTGCTGGTTGATGACCTCCGTCTCCATGCCGACGACCCCCTGCGAGTCCTCCTTGCCTTCCGCCTCTCCCAGCCTCAGCTTGAACTGCTGCAGGTTGGAGTAGAGCTCCTCCAGCTTGGCCAGGGTGCTGTCCACCTGCCCAGCCCTGCCCCTGGCCCTCTCCTGCAGCTTGCTGCACTGCTTGCTCAGGGCGTCCAGATCCCTCTTCAGCCCCAACAGGTCTGGCGAGGCCTCGGCCTCCATCATCTTCCTGCAGCTGTCGCCGGCGTTGTCCGTGTTGGTCATCAGCTCCCGGAGCTTGGCAAGGAAGTCCTGGACGGCGTCTCGCTGCTCCCTCAGGGCGCCCCGGTCGCGGGCCACAGGCACCAGGCCGTCCAGCTCGTCGTCCAGGTCGGAGAAGCGGGCGAACATCTCGCGGATGCTGCTCTGGAACTGGCCGATGCCCTGGAGCTTGGCCTCCATGGCGGAGCAGGCGTGGTCCACGTCTTTGCCGAGCGACGAGTGCTCCTTCTCCAGGCTGTCGGCCTGCAGGAGCAGGTCCGTGACCCCCTCAGCCTCCGGGACCTCCACCACGAGGCCCTGGGCCAGGCTTTTCAGGTGCTCCACCTGGCCCTGCACGGTGCCCAGGCTGCCCTGCTTGGCCTTCATGCTGGTCAGGTTCTTGTTGCTGTAGGCCTGGACGCCCAGCGAGGCGTGGCTGTCCAGCTGCTTCTTGGCCCCGTCCAGGTGAGCCCTGGCCTCTCTCTGAGTGTCCTGGAACTCTCGGACCCTCTGGGAGATCTTCTCCAGGGACTCCCTCTTGCTCTGCAGCTCCTCCGTCACCTTGTCCACGCCGCGGACGATCGCCGCCCTCTCCTCCCGGACGGCGTCCGTGTCGGCGTTGGCCACCTCCAGGAGGTCGTCGGCGTCGGCGCTCAGCTGCTCCAGCTTGCCCTGGTGTTTGTCCACGTCCTTCTGGATGGCCTTCAGCTGGGAGATGGAGCCCTCCGCCTCGGCGAGGTCGCAGCTGAGCCGGACCAGGCCCTGCCTGGCCTGGCACTCCTGCACCCAGGAGCTCAGCTTCTCGGCATGCTCCTGGTACTTCTGGGCCCTCTGCAGAGCCGTGTGGAGCTTGTCCGCTCGGTCTCCAGAGCTCTTCTTCACCTCTTCCCAGTTGGAGCGCAGGGCGGAGAGCTGGCCCTGCAGAGCCACCTTCTCTGCACCGTCCGTGGTCTGGAGCAAGGTCTCGCCCTCCCTCACCAGGGTGCAGTAAGGCTCCTCCTGGTTCTTCAGGACCATCTGGAGGGCGCTGTGCTCCTCCAAGCCCAGGCGGAGGGCCTCGGCCCTGGCTGAGACAGTCTGGGGCTTGGCCTGTTCCTGGATCTGCTGGTCCAGCCAGGCCTGGAAGTCTTTGGAGGTCTGGTGGAACTGCTGGGAGCTGGCGAAGGCTGAGTTGAGCTGCTGGATTCGCTTCCCTGAGGAGGAAGTAGGGTGGATGAGCACAGAGGGGTGAATGTGGGAGCCGGCGCTAACCAACAACATGAAGCAAATATAGGGAGAAGACAAACGAACATCCCTTTTACCTCACAAAACAGTGTCATTCTCTGCTGTCAAAGAGAGAAACCTGTAACCGAGAAAAGGAGACTCCTCACCTGTTTTGTCGTCCAGCTGTTTGAAGGGCTTGGTGACACTCTCTAGCTGCCTGGTCAAGTCTGCCCTGAGGTACTCCTCAGTCACCAGGCCGGCCAGTTCTGAGCACAGGCCCTCGGCCTCCCTCAGCCTCTTCCTCTCCTCCCTCAGCTGGGCAGAGATGGCGCCGGCCTCCTCCAGCTGCTGCTTCACCACGTCGGGCTGGGAGCTGAGGGCCTGCTGGCCGCTCAGGCGACCCTCCAGCAGGGCGGCGCTCTCGCCCAGGCTTCTCAGAAGCTCCTGGAAGCGGCCCGACTTCCCCACCGCCTGGTCGATCAGGCCAGCTCGCTGGCCCAGCTGCCCGGTCAGGCCCTGCCACTTGTGGGTGACGGCGGCCAGCTGCTCCCTGACCTGCTTGGCTCCGGGGGGGTCCTCCTGGGCGGTGGATCCCAGGAGGGAGGAGGCAGCCTGGGTGAGCTGCTCGTACTGGGGCCTGCGGCTCTCAAACTCGTTCTGGAGGATCTAGAGTGAAGGATAGGAGAAATCGATATTGCTTTAAAGAGAAACACTGGTAATTGATAATGCTCCAAACCTGGATGAACACCCGTTAGGTCGCAGACTAGAGAGACCTATTGTAGGCCTCTGAGGGGCATTCAGTGGAGGATTTCCACAAACATGCATTTAAATACGTTTGACCTCAATGTGGACATTTAAAAACTGCCCTCGGTATCGTACAGCATGTTCCACCACTCGACACCCCAGAGTTCGGTCCCCCCCAGGTACCTGGACTTGCTGTTTCTGTGTGTTGAGCATGTTGGGGTCCACAGACACCGGTCCCAGCACCTTCATCATCAACTCCTTCTCAGACAGCCACTGGCGAAGCTGCGGCTCGGAGCTCTGGAACACCTCCACGTTCCTGCTGGACCGCTCCAGGGTCTGCTTCCTGTCCGCCACGCAGTCGCTCACCTCCGCCCAACCCGCATCTGGCCAGGACGCAAGCTCAGGCTCAGGTACAAGGAGAGGGTATGGGGACACGTACAGGCACAGGTACAGCTATAGGTACTGGTACAGGTATGGTGAGAAGTACAAGTAGAGGTACAGGTAGAAGTACAGGTAGAGGTACAGGTTGAGGCACAGGTGGAGGTACAGGTAGAAGTACAGATAGAAGTACAGGTAGAGATACAGATAGAGGTACAGATAGAGGTACAGGTAGAGGTACAGGTAGAGGTACAGGTAGAAGTACAGGTAGAGGTACAGGTAGAGGTACAGATAGAGGTACAGGTAGAGGTGCAGATGGAGGTACAGATAGAGGTGCAGATAGAAGTACAGGTAGTACAGGTACAGGCATTGACATCACTCTTAGGTATCCAATTCTATGCATCTGCTCTACCGATGCAAACATGTGCATCAGTGTTGAGTTATGATGTGGTTTCTTGAAATGACATGACTTGTGATGGAAGACGAAGACCAAATAACATCTCAGTCGAACATTTGGGAGAGCTTCCTGTGTCTGGATCCTTTCACACTCCCTCAGCGCCAGTCGACATCAATCAGCACCACCCCCCCCACCCCTCTGTATCTCTGGCTGGCTGAGTGGTACAACTGGGAGGATTATCCAGTCCAGTCCTATCACTTTGTCAACCAGCTCAAATATGTGACTCCCGCGCCCTCTTGCATCCGTAATATGTGGCGCCAGTAACCAGTTCCAGCAACGTTTCGGTGGATACCTCAGTGAGAGTATCCAGTCAGAGCAGACATACCTATCTGTGCCAGCATCTGCTTCCACTGGGCAGCTTCGGGCGAGTCCGGATGCTTCTCTATCAGCTGGTGCAGCTTCTCCCTCAGGCTCTGAAGGTGTTCCTTCTTCCGAGCGACGTCTTCCTCCAAGGCCTGCGAGCAGGAGACAGAGGAAGGCAGTCTCAAACCAGGCCTGACACACTTCTATTGTGTTTGAGGTTCCTAAAAAGCAAGGTTCAGCTGCAGAGCCCTCATTCGACGCCTTGGCAGTATTCTACTACACATTAACCAGAGAGAGATTATGTCCAACAGTAACTCTAAAATCTATAGTAGCGCTGGATCTGAATGATATTTGAACATTTTCTAATTGTAGGTGTGGCTAATCCGCATCACATCCGCATCACACCCGCACTCATCACTCACATTCTGAGTACTTATATGTCATGTTATGCCAGGTTGCTTTGCGTTGTCTTGTCTTAAGAATTTCAGTGCCCAGTCTGACCCTGTGTTGTTCTGTGCATCTGACAATAAAAGACTTGAACTTGAACATCCTCCAGTATCCCCGACCCCTGACCCCCGACCCCCGACCCCTACCTTCTGCTGCTCCAGCTGCATCTTCACCGACTGCTTCTCCGCGGCCCCGGCCGTCCAGGCGTCCGCGCTGCTCTTGGCGTCCCTCAGCCAGACGATCATGTCCTGGGCCTCTTGCTGGGCCTCCTGGACCTGCTGCGCCAGGCCTCCCAGCTCAGCTGCACGGCTCCTCAGCCTCTGGCCCAGAGCCCCGTAGCCCTCGTTGATGGAGGTCATGTCCTGCTGCACCACCATCAGCTCTGGGGGGGGGGGGGGGGGGCAGGGCACAGGGGGTTACAGGCACCCCGAGGGACAGACTAGGGCAGAGGGTGGAGGGCACTACAAGTGGATTAAGGTAAGGTAGTCTTTATCATTCCCCAAGGGGAAATGTGTGGCACAGCCAGCAGGACATACAATCCATTCCCAAACAATTAACACCAATAACATATCAAAGAAAGGTAGAATGACATATTGTAATTCCAAAGGCCACTAGCAGATACGGTATTAAGATATACGAGGTGTGATAACAAGGTGCAGATTGAGCTACAAATGTAAAAATGATTCGATGTGGGTTGAAATTCACTGTGATATAAAGTAAGACCACTCGGCATATGATATATGCCGATAGAATAAAAAGTAACAAGAGCTGACCGCTACTACAACAGAGGCAGTGCTATAACAGGGTGCAGGTCTTATGGTGCCCTAGAGGCAATGCTATAACAGGGTACAGGTCTTATGGTGTCCTAGAGGCAATGCTATAACAGGGTACAGGTCTTATGGTGTCCTAGAGGCAGTGCTATAACAGGGTGCAGGTCTTATGGTGCCTTAGAGGCAGTGCTATAACAGGGTACAGGTCTTATGGTGACCTAGAGGCAGTGCTATAACAGGGTGCAGGTCTTATGGTGCCCTAGAGGCAGTGCTATAACAGGGTGCAGGTCTTATGGTGCCTTAGAGGCAGTGCTGTCCATGAGTCGTGAGTAACGCTGCAACCCAAGAAGCTTCTGGATTTACAGCTCTGTTAGGAGAGGTTGTTATGGTTGCAGGCAGACCTGGAACACAGTGTTTACATATTCTCACCACAACACACAAGACGAGTCCAAATGTTTACCTTTATTGGTTAGGTAGGCGTGGCTTCCAGACCCTCCACCGTTACCGTTAGTAACAGCTGATGCAGAAACACACAAGTTAACGCTCATTCACCGAGATCGACTACAAGCAGTAACAAACTTTTCTACGTTTATGTTTCAGACACTTGGATGACCCTTCCGTTGGCCATCGCAGCAGGGTTCATGGTCATATTAATATCTTCATTCAAAACTCTCGAGTAGTCATGACTGTTTCAGTTGGCTTGTCTCATTGAGTCTACGTCAGCCGTATTGTCCCGATCAAACAACAGTGCAAAGTTAGTGAGATCAGCCTAGCCAAAGAAGCATGCTGGCATAGCTTGTAACTGACTCGAAAACCAAGCAAGCGAGAGAGAGTGATAGAGAGTGAGAGAGAGAGAGAGAGAGAGAGAGAGAGAGAGAGAGAGAGAGTGTGTGTGTGTTTGTGTGTGTGTGTGTGTGGAGAGTATGCGTGTCTCCTCGTGTACCTGACTTGTGTGACGTCTTGCTCTTGCTTTTGGCAGGAGATGTGAGAACACTGATGAGGGTACAGAGGGCAGATCCCTTGGTGTTTATGTCCTGGACTGCAGGCCCCTTGGAGTCCCACTCCTCCAGCAAGCCCTGAGAACAGACCAATCAGTCCGATTCACACAAGAGCTTCCAGAGAACACAACCATTTTCATACTTGGAATGAGACAACACTGAATGCTTTTGTCGGTGCGTTATTCTG
This sequence comes from Hypomesus transpacificus, assembly GCF_021917145.1. Lineage (NCBI taxonomy): Eukaryota > Metazoa > Chordata > Actinopteri > Osmeriformes > Osmeridae > Hypomesus > Hypomesus transpacificus. Next base: position 570,520 of record NC_061070.1, on the reverse strand, counting down.
TGGGATAGGACCAAACAAGAACTTATTTAAAGCTTCAGACAAAATAATCCCTCTCCAGGGGAAATTCCGTCGATCTGAAGTCCTCATTAATTCAAACCTCCCCTGTTATTTTCCTCATTGCATTAAGGAAATAGTTTAATACGATGATGAGTTTTTGAGCATCAAATGGACTGTGTATAATTCTTTGATGTCTGACCTATTTACAGTGACATCCTAGTTTATCTGACAGTGTCTCTCTGAATGGGAGTAATCACAGGAGATATTCACTCCCTATGTTGTAATTCATTTTCCATCACTTTGGCAACGAAAAACAACAGGACTGGAATGATGGATGTGTGTTCTGTTGCGACACACACTATTTCTCAACGTTCTAGACAACTAGAGGTTCTACAGGCAGAGTAGAACACCAGCCAAACAACCAAGTATCAGCAATTCCATGAGAAATCCATCAAAAATGTATTTCCAAAGTTTATGGAGCACAAAGGATGGATCGCAGATCGCCAGACACTGATGGATAACCCTGTCATGAAGTGGTCTCGCCAACAGGTTCTCCCCAGTCTAAACACCCGTACAGTCGTCAGACCCCAGTCCTTCCGCCTGCCGATGACTCACGTTCACTTCCTGGAGGTCCCTTGCCAGGCTCTGCTGGCTGCTGGTTGGCTGGAGAGCAGGAAGCTTCTCCACCGTCTCCCCCAACCAGATCCTGAGGGCCGAGGCTGCCGACCTGAACTCGCCCAGCTGGTCCTGGCATGATGTCACTTCCTCCTCTCTGGAAAACCCAGAGACAAGCACAGGTGTCACATATCGCATTGCACAGGTAAAATACGTAATCCATCATAGATGATGTACCCTCTGAATGTAACGTGCGTTAAAATGCCTTGAAAAGGGCTTTAAAGTAAAAAAAAAAGTCTTACTTTTCTCTCACGGTGTCCTTGAAGGCGTTGAAGGTGTTGGCGAGGGCGTCCACCTTGGCGTGGATGTGGTCCTGGCTGCCCTGGGGCCCCAGGACGGCCAGCTCCGAGGCCAGCCTCTGCAGCCTCTCCACGTCCTGGGCATGCTCAGACAGTTCTGCGTTGGTGTCCTGAGATTACAGGAGGCACGTCACCACGACGACAAGCACAGACGCACACAGCACTGTTCAGAGATGGCTACGAGGGGAGGGGATATCTGATTGGCCCGCGTGCCGAACTTCACTCTGGATCAAAACTTCTGCTCAATGAAGACGGCATTATTGTCCTCATGTGGAAGATATTCTGGTTGACGTCCTCCACTGAGGATAAACCACATTTATCCTTGAAAGAGTTTCATTTTGACGTTTTATTTAGTCTTAGTATGTAGGAGGCCACTTTATAGTTGGTAAGTGTAATGGACAAATGTTTTTTGTCTTTAGAAAGCGTTAAACAGAGTCATAAGGACTCCTGGAAGAGCTGTGACCCCAGATGAGGAGAGACGGCTGGAACTGATATTGGAGAGCATGCGTCAGCGTCTAAGATGCAGGAAGGTGTTGCCACGGTGCTTACCTCCATCAGCTGGGACAGCTCGTGGACGTTCCTCCCCGGCCCGTCCGTTTCCAGCAGCTCCTGCGAGCGCTTGGCCACAAAGCTCTGCACCTTCTCCTGAGCCCTCTCAAACTCCTCCACCTTGTCCCTGTGCTGCTCCAGCCGGGCCGTCTTCTGCCGGTGCTGCTCCCGGGCGGAGGAGAAGCGCTGCGTCAGGGCGGCCATCTTGCTCTGCATGGACGCGGCCGCCGACGGGTCCGCCGTCTCTTCGAACTTCTTCACCTTGGCCTTCATGGCGTCCACGCTGCTCTGGCGACTGCAGATGTCCTGGGCCAGAGTCTGGAGGAATAGCAGAACACCAGAACGCTTTAGAGCTGGTGCCTCACTTTTGGACTTGGTTTTTTTAACTACAGATTTTCGCTATTCGTTCATTGACTACGTATTTGCTGATGCCTAAACAGACTAAAGCTAGTCTCACTGAACTGTCGGTCCAAGGGTCAAACATCACCACCCAACCACAAGCGTCCTGACGCAGACAGGACGTACCGTTTCCTTGCTGAGCGCGTCCCCGATGGCCCCAGAGTCCAGAGGCACGCGGCCGTCCTCCCCCAGGCTCCTCTCCACCCCCTCCATCCAGCCCAGCATCTCGTCCAGCCCGTCCTGCACGCTCAGAGAGCGGGTCAGCATCCCCTGGAGCTTCTGGTTCCGGTCGCTCACGCCCTTGGACAGGTTGTCGTACCTCTCAGAGATGTCGGCTGGACGCACGGGGAGGAAGGGATGCCAGGTTTGTCAGTCAACTCAGTGGGTAGAGACACGGTTTGTCGGTCAGGGACGAGCCACGTGCTAATAGTTGGTCGGATTACGCGCATGTTCATCTTTGTGATATGCAAGTTCTACCAAGGCCCAAAAACGAAACGTACATTTTTCAAGAACCAGACATTCTGCAGTGGGAATCAGGGCCGTTGTGTACAGTAATGTATGAATATTCATATCACAGTAAAACTGTTTTGGACTATGGACTGCTCTCCAAATTCACCTCTAAGCGAGGTAAAAAATATGGGAAAGGTTAAAGTCTTCGCCATTATCTTTAACAGAGAATAGCTGAGAGGGGGGCCAAGAGCAAAAACTCATTTCACAACAAATTCCTCTACTTCCATTCCGCTGATGGTGAGGTCACCAAGAAATCCTCAAGTGTTGTTGACTGTTTCCCAAAGTGACATGCTTTTCAGGTGACACCAGCACCAGGGGAGAGGACATGACATTGCCTCACCTACTGTCTCCTGGATCTCATCCTGATTGGATAAAAGCTCCCCCTCCGAGGTGATCAGCGAATCAGCAGTTTTGCACAGCATCTCCACGGCGATCTGGCGACCCGTGGTTTGACCTTGGAGAGCCTGGAGGTGGGATGAGGGAGGAGGGAGGGTCAGAGAAGCCGAGTACGATAGTTGACTGAAGTACTGGGATTATTTAGTAAACAACATTAAGCACCAAGTAAATTCACTGCTTAAAACGACTAAACTGCTTATTGGCGTATACAGATTTTTATTTACAGCATTTTTCTGGGGTGATTAGTAAGCTAAACCAGGACACAGTGCTGTTTTTCAGGCGCCTCTTATCTCCTCATATCTCCACCCTCTGACTCCCTCCTAGAGAGAGACAAGTTTGGAAACATTACTCTCTATTGCTCTATTACCTTCTCTTTTGACATGTGTAGCTCTCTCTTTCTCTATCTCTCTATCTTTCTATCTCTCTATCCCCTCACTCCCACCTATCCTCTATCTCTCTCTCTGTCTCTCTTCTTCTCCCTAACACTCTACCTTTTCCCCCCACCTCTCTCTCTCTCTCCCTCTCTCTCTCTACTCTGTCCAGGGCCAGCTGCAGAGTCTCAATGTGAGGCAGCTGCAGAGTCTCAGTGTGAGGCAGGGGCAGAGTCACAGTGTGAGGCAGGGTTAAAGTCACAGTGTGAGGCAGGGGCAGCGGCTCAGTGTGAGGCAGGGGCAGAGTCTCAGTGTGAGGCAGGGTTAGAGTCACAGTGTGAGGCAGGGTTAAAGTCACAGTGTGAGGCAGGGACAGAGGCTCAGTGTGAGGCAGGGTTAAAGTCACAGTGTGAGGCAGGGGCAGTGGCTCAGTGTGAGGCAGGGGCAGAATATCAGTGTGAGGCAGGGTTAGAGTCACAGTGTGAGGTAGGGTTAGAGTCACAGTGTGAGGCAGGGGCAGAGGCTCAGTGTGAGGCAGGGTAGAGTCTCAGTATGAGGCAGGGGCAGAGTCTCAGTGTGAGG